>NC_086257.1:1800000-2027500 GCF_021018805.1 Prinia subflava
TTCCAGAGACAGAAGTATTTTGCACTCCAGGGGTATTTGGATATTTGCTCTTGCTGTGAGGTGGATGAGAGAAGAGGAGCCCAGGGCAGAGGTTCTGAGCCCTGTCCCCAGCAGGATCAGCCCTGTCAGAGCCCTGTTGTGGCTGTCAGGAGCAGCACACTGTTCTTCCCAGCCTCACAAGCTGCTCACAAATTCAGAGAGGCTGAATGAAAGCATTACCTTCTGTTGGGTTTTAAAGTTTTGATGTTTTGTTTTCAGTGTTTGGTTCAGCTGCTATGAGAGAGGAAAACAAAAATAAATGATTCTTTGCAGTATCAAACCACAACTTTCAGAAGAAAATGTTCCAAAGAATGATGTATTCAAGCTTTATTGGATGGGTTTTAAGAAGCCACAAATGTTATGACCTAAATAATTCCATTTTGCTGATTTTTATGCTGGAAATGTGTTTCATTTGTGAATGTGAAGGAGAGAAACAAAAGCTTTAAGAACAAGAAACACTAAAACAATTTCTGTTTTAGGTTATTTAGCATTCACTAATCTTTTGAAAGATGTCAAACATCACTTTGTCAATCCATCTGCTGGTAGAATACTGTCACCTGGTTTAAATATATTTCAGGAGAGTTTGAAAAGCTTGTGTTATTTCTGAACTGGAAAGCAGAGCAGGAGTCTTACTCTGAACTGAAATGTTGGATAAATCTTTGTAACATAATGTTAGAACTGCTTTCTAGATTTCACCAGGAGGAATTGCTTAGCCTTCACAGCCTAAAGATTATTTTCCATGGCTCAAAACAAGAGCTGTAAATCAATGTTGCCCTGCTCACTTCAGAGCAGAGACGTTGATTTATTTGCTTGGGAAGGTGACCTCATTAGCCCAGTGAGCAGAGGTCAGCTGCCACAAAGATTGAAATCAAGAGCAGGATTTTTCAGTAGCAACTTAAAGTAGCTTTTCTTCAGGACATCAGAACTTTAAAGCCTGGTTGTATGGACTTTTCTGGGCAGGCAGGGTATTCTGGGACATGTTTGGGAAGTCAGAAAAATCTCTCCTGTCATATCAAGCTCATATTTTTTATACCATTCGCTTAAGGGTGAAAGGTTGTGGAGTTTGGTTTTGTGTTTTTTGTCACAGAAAATTTGTCAAGGAAACTGTGTAAATGCTTGTCTACTTTTTGGCCATAGTCAAGGATGACCTAAAGTTTACTGTTTATCTACTTCTCTTAAAACTTAGCAGTTAAAGGCTTGTAATTGGGGTTGGAGCTAAATGTTCTTAAAGGTTCCTTTTGACCCCATTCTGTGATTCTATGTAAGAACGAATTGTTGTGAGGTAAATTGGTCAGGACTTAGTACTTTTCTAGTTTATTCTGTTTATCATCATCCAGTGCAGTGTCTGTGGTTTCTTGGGGTTCAGCTTTGCTGAGGGGAGAGGGGAGAGGCCCATGGGGCAGCAGGAGGGCACCCACTGCCTCCTCACTGTCTCTGCACTGAGAATCAACCCCACCTTTCCCACTTCCACCCTTCCCATGCTGCTTTCTTGGCAAGCAGTCTCTGTTGCCTTGTTGTCTCAGATTATTTTTTCTGTGAATCCTCCCCAGTTATAAAAAGCTCAGGTAAAAGTGTAGACACGGTGCTTCAGGACATGGTTCAGTGGGGAATTTTGTTTTAGGTTAATGGCTTGACTTGATGATCTTCGGGGTCTTTTCCAACTCAAATATTTCACAGATTCTCTGGGTTTGGTTTTTTAGGTGGAATGTGTGATGCACAGCTGTGGGTTATGAGTTCTGGTGGGACATCAGAGGAGGCAGGGCAGGCACCAGGCGCGGTGCAGAGAGCGCTGACCTCACCCTTTCCATCTCCTCGGGTTCCTCTGGGCTCAGGAAATGCGGTAATCGGGAATTTCGGTCCGGTAGCTGAGCAGTACAAAAGAAAACAAACTGCACCACCAGGGCCTTTGCCCACCCCACACTGAAGTGCACAAAGGGCTTAAGGCCTTCTCCACCAGAGCTCCCAAACACGCCCGGCCGGGGACGGGAGTGGCAGGAGCTGGAGATGCTCTGTGTGCTCGTCACCCGCACCTTCCACCCTTGTGCAATCCCAGACCCTGCCACGAGGCTCTCTGAGGAGCCCCACCCTCCCTGTCACCTAACAGCTCATAAGCAATTGTTGGTTAACAGGAATTTTACCCCACACTTCACATCCAGAAACGGATTGGAAACTGCTATGTCCATAATGGGAGGGAGAGGCTGGGAATTTTATGGAATGCATGGTAATAAAACGCAAAGCAATTGTCACATGCACTTTGGCTTGAATCATGACAAGAAGCAGATGTGTGGCATGCCTTTTCCTTCGCTTGTATGCACGCCAAATGGTGCAAAATTCTGAAATGTTTTCTGCTTTTTGTTGCAATTTAATCTTCTCCTGAATAAACTGAACATGACAGTGAGTCCATCCAGAGCAGTTGCACAGTTTGACATTTCTGTGACTTTTCAGAAAGTGCTTGATTTACATTTATTTTGAAGGAAAGTAGGGGAAGGATTATATTTGTTCTGTGTTGAAAGGCTAAGTGTGTTTTCAGGTTAGAAACCATAAAAAGCGCACTCACTGTTTACAAGGAATGACTATATTTTAGCAGCTCAGAGACACTGAACTCTCTTGTACAACTCCCAGCTTTATTTTTTGGGTGTGTTTCAATGCAGAGAAGTCTGTTCAAAAATCCAGGTTTTCTAAATGCCGTGAATCCAGTGTGAAGGTTGTGGATGTGCACAAACACCAGTGGGTGGGGGCAGAGCTGTCTGGAGGATGAGCTCCTGAGGAGCGCTGGGTGTTTCACACAAATTGCAGTGAGTGCAGATTTGCACTGCTGTATATTTGTGTTATCCTGGTCTGAGCCTTCCCAAGCTCTTGTACTGTGTCCTAGTGAGTCCTACAAGCTGTGTTTGGTGGAGAAGCTAATTTCCAGTCTGATCCTGTGCTAAAAAGGGCATGGGGCTCGTCCTCATGCCAAAACCTGCATGGCCCTTCTGCAGAGAGTCAAGGGGTGATGAGGCCAGCCCTCAGTTCTTAACAAACTTTGTAGATAGCCCACAGTTTAGACAACTGACTCCATTAACTGAACTTCCTTTAAGCAAATAAAGCTGGGTAATAAACTTGGAATCATTTTCAAGATGCCTCTTCTGAGATAGTTGTAGGAAAGATGCTCTGTTTTAAATATCCAAAACAGACTTGGAAAATGGCTGCAATGCTGCAAAGTGTTTCTGAGCTTAATCTACTCTTCAAAAGAGAACAGCCTTCCTGCAAACACAGTGTATGTAATTGCCACTGCTTTCAATGCATTTCTTACTTTCCTGGGCAGTAAAAATAAACTGTGGTTCTCTCAGTCCTCTGGCTTCAATGATTGCTTGAGATTCAAAAAGGAGTTCAGAGATCAGCTGAGCTTCTTGTGTGCAGGGATTTGCTTAAAAAGGGAAGATCTCAAAGTCAGGAGGAAGAGAAATATCACAAAATATTGTAATGCTTGACTGGGAGTGGTCCAGCTAAAACTGGATAAAGAAAGTTACCAGAGTTCTTCATCCCTTTAACCTTCCTCCCCGTGCCCTTTTATTGATAACAGCAATAATACAACAAGATGGTTTTCAGTCACCTGGGAAGGGCTCCTCATCACTGTGTAAAGCCACAGTAAGGAGTGGGTTTTAGCACAAGCAGCTGACAAAATCAGCTTTCTGAGAACTGTTCTAGTGCTGTTCATCCGAGCACACCTGGAAGCACTGGGTTTATCTCTGGCTATTGCTGCTACATGTCTCAAGTGCTCACATAACTCTGAGAGATGCTGAAGAATCCTTAACATATGCTAAGTGTTCTAAATGTAAGATTAACGATTTGAAGCTTTTCTACTGAAAACCATGAAATAGTATTTCAAATAGAAGTCTTGCTTTAATTGAATTACCAAGCTGAACAGAAGTTTTCAGAGACTCCAGTAGTGTTAAATTCAGTCTTTCTGGGGGACGTAGACATTTTGTGACAGTTCCATGTGGAGACTAGAGCTGGTTTCCTCTTTTAACTTCATTAATACCTGTTGTAACTTCTTTTTCTGGTCTAAGTGACCTAATTCTTCAGACAAATCAGAAGAAGAAATGGAGAAAAACCAAAACCACACCCCCTTAAGGCATTTTATATTGTAAAATGTTGTCTTCTTGCTGTTGTATAAGATTTTTCCATTCTGATTCTGCTCATTAAAAAGTATTCCAGCCTCCACAAATAACTCCAAGAAAATGAGGACCATGAGCAGAATTTACTGCACACAGAATGATTTTTTTATATCATCAGTTACATACACCAGGATATTCTGTTACTGAGGAGAGCAAAGATGCAAATTCAAGATTTGCTGAATGGTTCCATTTGAGCCCTCTAAAGGTTTTTGAGGTTTTCAGGAGACATTGCATGTCTGTGGGGAAATGGCTACATCTTTAAATTGCTCATGCCCAGGCTTTTTTTCTATACTTTTTTTTTTTTAAAGGGATGAATTTTTGTAGGTATAACTGAATGCCACTGAAATTCTTATGTAGGGCACTCAAACAGGATCCCCTGGTCAGGATTTCTCCTGTAGGAATAACAAAATACATTAAGCAGTTATTTAAAGTAAGTACAAGATTTGTTAATTGCATTCCCTACAGAAATGGTAATAAGCATTTCTTATTCCTCGCTCACAGAAACAGTGAAATTATAGCTTGTTTTGTGAGAACCTGTAAGAATAATTGTCTGAAAAATCTCCCTGGAAAAGAAAAGATTGCACATTAGTCCTGTACTTCCAGCCCTGCAGCAGCTCAGCAATCCCACCAGAGCCACCAGGGCTGAGAAAGACGTGGATCTCAGGCAGGCAGCAATATTTCACTCTGATGAGAGGTGTGTGTTCAGTGTAAACTATTCAAACCTGAATTGTGTGACTGTGCTGCCCTAAAACAAGAAAACATTTGCTGGTGGGAGATGTTTGGGAGGGTTTCTTACAAAGTTTAGATTGTTTTTCTCTGGTTTATTCCCACCACACATTGCAGTTTAATATTGTTCAGATGGGTTTGGCTTGGGTGGGTTTTTTTCTGCAGGATGTGCACAGTTTTGTAGGGGTTTTTGTTATTATTTTTTTCCAGGGGACTAAAAATGCCACTTCTGAAAAAAAAACCAAAGTCCTAAACCTAAAAGTAGCTTACTTGATGAACAAGAGCAGTCTGTAAATTCCTGAAGTTTTTGCAGAGGGGGCAAGTGCTGACCTGAGTTTTTGTCTGTGCCATGCCCTCCCCTGTGCCATGCCCTGAGGATGGATGTACAAGTGAGCTCCTGGGGGCCTGGGGAGTGCTCAGTGTGCCACCAGTCACCCTCCAGGCTGTCTGAGGAGGAGGAGAAGACACTGCTAAGGTCCTCTCAGAAATCCTTCCATTTTTATCCCAAATACCTTTAATTCTTCGCCTGAGATGCTTCTTTAAAAAACTATCTACATATGGAACAATATTTCCCCCTTACTTAGAATGCTGTTTTATAAGAGCTGTTGTCATACATTTTTGGGGGGCAAGCAGTCAGCTGGGTAAATATGCAGTATGAGATGATAGCAACTAAATAGATTTCTTGCAGAAATTATTTCTGCAGCAGGCATCTTGCTATTATTTCTCAAGTTCTCATTTGCCTTGTTCTCAGTGTGAATTGTTTCAGAATTTCTGTGTGAAATTTCCAGCATTTAGCAGCTCTGGGTGTTTATTAATGATCCCTGATTAAACAAACACAAGTTGCCCCTCTTCCATGTGGAAAGTCACATGCTGTGCTTTCCTGTCCCCTTGGAGTTATGACAAAAAGTGTTTGGCACTCCTGTAAAAACAGAGTGCAGCTCCCTGGCCAGCACTTTCTGAGTCACATTTAAGGGTTCTAAGAGAGCAGCCCCCTTCAGATGCAGCCTGGGAGCTTGGAAGTTTGCTCACCCACTTGGCTGGCGTGCTGCTGAATCAGAAATTCCGTGTTGCTGTTGTGGTAGGAAATGCAGTGATCCCCTTAGCACAGCTTCCATCTGACACGTTGGCAGGCGAGCTCCTCGTTCTGCTTCTTGATGCACATTCCACTTGTCTCCCAGAGGAATGGGAGACTAATATCTTGTCAGTGCTTTGATTCATGATTAATTGTTAAAGGAGCAGATTTTCTGCAGTAACATAAGATTTGGGAGGGGAAGTATAAATTACTGGATTGTTTTCTTTGACACAAATAGCTGCTTTGGCTTCAGGGAGTTTTATCTTGCCGTGTTTAAGTCTCTTAATGATACTAGCAGGTACTTTTTCCTGCAGAAGATTTATTACTTTCCAGTGAAGAAAGGGATGACAAAAGGATTAAAAAAACCCCAAGACAAACACAAACCTCTCTCCTCCTTTTGCTCTGGGGCTTCCTACCTTTTTTTGCTGTAAGTCTGGAGATCTGTGTGGAACTGTTGCTATGTGGAACAGCTGTGCTATTGCAGTTTCGCACACAAGTTACCTTTAAAAATTACAAGTTACCTTTAAAATTGTTTAATTTTTTTTGTTGTTGTTGTTCAATTGATGCTTTTGCTTGGTTTTGTTTTTTTTTAAGACAAGCATCCTTTTAATTGCCAGAACTTTCTTGTTCCACTTTCCCATGCACGGGAAGGAGGAAGAACAGTGAGACTGTGCAATGGGAGGTGAAATGCTCTAAAACTTCTGGGCATAAATTTCAGATTCCTGTTTCCTTCATGTCTGTTAGGTAACATTTTCCTCTGCCTTGGCAGTGTGAACTGTGTGTGTCAGAGGTTCAAGCCTTAGAAGCTCCAGCAGGCAGCCCAGAGAGGCACAAAGTGGCAGGTAGCTGGTGGGGACATTGATGGAGGTGACAAATGAGACTGTGTCACTTTGCCTGTTGACGTGGCACTGGGCTGCAAGGAGTTGTGGCAATTAAGAACAACACTGAAGAATCAAAATTCATCTTATAGGAAGGCTCTCTAAAGGTACACGTGTGCTGGCTGGAAAAATGTACTGAGGGACTTCTAGCAAATGTGAAGATGAATCCAATTGGTTCTACCCAATGGAAACAGCATCATTTTGATAAACTAATTAGCAGTGACAGACTCTGTCCTCAGGGAGACTCTTAACCAAGTCCTGGATCATTTCTCTGAATCAGCCCCAGAAAATGTTTGGCTGTCAGCTCCATCCTGATTGCTGCCAATCAGCAAATTTCCTTCCAATAAATTAATTCCAGGCACACCCCGTTGGCTTGGCTGTTTTCTTCCAGGCTCATTGCTAACATCAGACTTTGAATAAAAAACACCTACAACTTCACAGGGACATCTTTGCTGCTTCTCCAGCCCTCTGCAGTGTTGGCTGGCATGGCATGCAGTCCAACCCTTACAAGACTTTTCCCATATACCTGCAAACTCCTGACTGTTCTGGCATTCCTGCAGGGTTCTTAGTTAACGGATCTTTCACGAGGAAAAAAAATACACTTTAATGTATAAGTTTTTTCTTGGTTTTTTTGAAAGGCAGAGCGTTTTTTCTTCTTGTGTTTTTTTTGTTTGTTTGTTCGTTTGTTTTTTGTTGTTGTTGTTGTTGTTTTGTTTGTTTTAAATCTCAAAGGAAACTAAAAAATCCTTAAAATGTGGATGTGAGAGAAGTTACTTCTCACTTCTGTTGACCATCTGTTTACTTCCCTGTGTAATTCCCAATTTTACATACAACTTGAAATAAGGGTTTGCAGAGTTCCACACTTAGGGAAACTTTGGTTAGTTTTGCGTGCAGAGAGGTGTTTGTAGGATTTTTTTGGCTTTCCTCATAGTTCTGAAGGCAGAACATTAAATAGCTCAGAGGTACATACAGCAGGGATAGGCATTCTTTGCACCAACGACTGCAGGACTAGAAATAAGCAGTAGAGATGTCTGTCTGCTTCCTCCCCTGAAAATACACCCAGGGCAAAGGAGAGGAAAGGCAAAGACGCTGGGTTTCTTCCAGAGAGCTCCCTGTAACTGGGAGTCTTTCCAAGATGAGACAGTATCTAAAAAAACCCTTTAAAAACCCAACCAACAAACAGAAATACCCCCCTAGAATATTTTGTACCCCAAATGTAAGTTATTTGAGAGGAAAATGGAAAGGTGCTGCTACAGCTCTGTCTCCTTGTGTTCAGTCAAGGCCTTCCATGGCTGGTGGAAGTGCTCTGACCCAGTGGCACAGCTTGCTCTGAGTAACAGCCCGCAGTAAGAGATCTCTGCTTTTCAGAAAGACGATGTGTGTGGGGTTTTAGGTTTTTTTTTCTTTTTATATAAAGAAGTAATGGAAAGATTGCTGTCCCTTAAGCCCTGCGAGGCCAGGAGCACTCCTGTGCAGTCCACATGGGAATTCCACACACAGAAAATGGCTTTCATATGATGTGGAGAAAATATGACAGCAATTCTGTGGTTTTGCAGAATTGGTTAAGGTGCCCCAGTGATATTGTCCCATCCTCCCAGGCTGTTTGGTGATTCTTTTTCATTATACAGCAGCAAATAGTGCCCCTCAGTCAAATCTAGCAAGTGAAAGCAATAACACATTAGCAACTACCAACTTCAGTGAAGTTCTTCAGACTACTATTTCTCTCTATATATATATAAATATACATGCACACACCTCTCTAGAGCCCTTAGTTTGAAATGGCTGCTTGCTTCCCTGACCCACCACGCAAGGCAGGCTCTCCACAGCCCTTGAAAACGGATATGAGAACATTTCCCAAAGCGCCACTTAATGAGCTGTAAAATGGTTTTTATTTACCAAATCCCAGCAACCCAACCACAGCCTGAACAACATAACCAGCTCCCCGCTCCCTGGAGCTTTGACGTTTTTATTGTACATAGAAACTGGGTTTTTGAGAGAGAGTTCTTCACCCTCTGCTCCCTTGGGGCTGCGTCTCCCCCTTTCCCCACAAGCCCAGGTAGCTGTGCTGTCATGTGTGGGGCCCTGCCACACTGGAGAGAAAAGGCTTCTCCTCCCCAGCTTGTGGGGCTGCTGTGTGATTGTTGCCATGATCCTTAGCCTTCGGTAGCCCTTACTCCTGAGGGATATAACCAGAGTGATTCCTATTACATGCACGCTTTGTCTGTGCCAGACACAACAATGGTGAGGGGGAATGCCAGGCATTTTTGGATCAGTGTGAGGTTTGGTTCTCAAAGAGCTCAGTTCTTGTCGCAGTTGCACCAGTCATGACTAACAATATCTGCACTGAAGGTCACCAGACACTTTTTCAACTGCTGTAAACTAATATCTCCATTGACAGGCGCACACTCCGGGTGTTTTATGCCCACTGGCATGCTGGCAGAAAAACTGAGTCTCTTGAGATGAAAACTGAGTCAGGTCCTGTAGTTTCAGAATGGATCATCCTATTCCACATGTGTAAACTTGGAGTCTGCAGTGAGTCCAAGGCTCTTGTCTTGGTTGGGAAAGACAGGTATCTGTCAGGGAAAACTGGAGTTTCCCTTGGAATGGAGAATGTAAAATCCCTCCCTCCAACTTATTACAATTTTGCAATTAGGAGCTTTCAGGCAAAAAATATGGGAATAGGAATAACATTTTTTTATTAGGAATATTAAAAAATACAAATGCAGTAATAAAAAAAAAAAAACACACACCCCCCCCCCCAAAAAAAAAAAAACCCGCAAAAAACCCCACAAACAAGCAAACAAACAAAAGTCTGAGAAAACCCTGACAGAGTCAGGAACAAGACCTGACACCCTCTTGGCCAGGGTGTTGGAAGCAGTCTGGATAAATCCTCCTGGAGTGACAGATGTGGCTCTTTTGGAATAGAGATGATCCTGTAGACAGGTTCAGTGGTGGTGAGATGAGTCCGCTCTTCCTCTGGGAATCCAGTGGAAAAGAGGAATGTCTGGGGTCCCTGTGTCCCCATTTTTATCTGGGTAGGAATGGTTGGCTACTCCCCACTGGGTGGAGCATCTCCCAATGGATGATGGAATGTGTCAGTCACTGGTGAGCCTCAATGGCCCATGAACAGAAGATATCCCCGAGGGTGGGCAGTGGTGACAGAGATCACAAACACTGCCCCACCTGGTTTAACAGCTGGGCTGTGATCAGAAGGCATCCACCCTCCTCCCCCCTGGAGTTCCAAGAGATAAAGAAAAGAAAAAGAAACCATCTCCCAACTGCTTTCTACAGATTAAATCGAATACACTTTTTTTTTGGTTACATAACCCAAGACAGCTCTGCACTGTGATTCCATGGACATGCTGGGAGGGCAGAGTGTATCTCTCAGATACTTCTCTCACTGTGAGTGATGCTGCTGCCTGTGACCATGGGCAGAGTGAGAGCCTGAGGGCAAGTGAGGCTGCCTTATTGTGAGGATAACATATTCTTTGGTTGTGACTGCAGTTTGATAACAAGCTGATAGTCCTTTTGGAAGTTGTTTGCCATTGGTAGAATTGAAGAAAATAGGTTAGCAGAGGACCCAAAAAAACCCAGATCTTTTTCTAGGTGTAATTAACACTACTCAGTACAGCATTTTCAGTAAAATCAATGCATTTATTGCCAAGGGCTTTTCTCATCTTTACCTCCAGCTTCTACAAGCTTCTGTTGGAGTTTGAGACTTTTTTTGGCTACTTTGATAGTTTATGATGCACATGCCTTTTCTATCTAATATTCCACCAGGAGCATCAAGGTAGGAGAAACAATATAAGCCCCAGCATTGCATTAGTGTAAGTCATGATGGAGTCAGTCATCTATAATTCATGGATATCACCTTTTGCTCAAATCATAGCGTGTTGTGAAGTTGTGCTGTGCTGTCCATCACTCTCACTGTTGTCATCAGCTGCAGTCATACCATTAAATGACTGCAGAACAGTGCAGAAGCCATACTGATAACATATTCTTCAGCTCTGCCATTTTCTCTCCCCTTGCATACATATTTATGCTGTAGTTGTTTGTAAATATGTTTTGGAATTCTGGTCCTATTGGGCAATATTTCTCAAACTGGTCACCTGATTTGAGATCCTGTTAGGAGAATGACACCCAGGGCCTGCTGCAGGCACCCAGCAGAGTGTGAGCACAGGGGATGGAACTTGAGGGCCTGTGGAGCTTGGCCTGTGTAGGGAACAGGCAGAGGGGAGGGTGGGGAGGTGGTGCAGGGTGATAACTCCCCTGAGTCAGAGAGGTTCACAAAACCCATCAAGGCTTGTTTCTTCCTTCTTATGGGAAGAAGAAGAAGGAGTGTTTGGCAAGTCTGATGTTTAAAGTATGGATCTGAGGAGATATATGAGTTAAGCTACAATTCCTGCTCACAAACATGATTTAGTCTCCCATTGTCTCCATTTCTTGTCAGTTGAACAAGGGTAACAACCCTGCTTTTCTTCCAGTTTGGATTTCTATTTCCATCTAAACCATTTCAGGCAAAATGAGGTTGAAAAAAACATTCAGTGGGAGCCAGCTGTGAGTGGCAGCCAGAACCACTGCTTCTCCTGGAGAGGAGTCACCTGTGGCAGAGGGATGCAGGCTGGGCAGCAGGAAGACATCCCTGGGATCAGCATGCCCTTGTCTGTGCCCTTGCTGGTTTGGTTTGTTCAGGTGTTTCCAGTTTCCCCAGTTAAACAGCTCTGCTGTTGCCAGGACTGGGTAACAGAGAATTTTCTTCTAACTCAGAGGTGTCTCTGAGGTGTGTACTACTCCGTGCCAGCACACCAGACATGGATGTGCTGCGGAAATTCATTGCTGCTTCTCAGGAATGCTGAAATTGTTACTCCTGTTCAGGAGTTTCTTTCAGGACAAGAAAATGACTTCTTCCTAATGGTTGAATTAGCAGCTCTGGCCCTGTCTGGAGGTGCTCATTTTATCCCTTTTCTCCTTGCCATGGGTTAGTTTTCCTCCAGTGCATTTCACTGGTTTGGATTGCTCTAGTTTGATGCTGTCTGGTTTGATCTCTGCCAACACAATCAGGGTGTGTTTTCAAACCCTCACTGCAACACCTTGGCTTTGGGAAGGGGCTGCAGTGAATGCACTCAGGAGGATTGTGCTGAATCCACTCAGGGACTGTGGTGGCTGACGTCTCCTGTCCAGCCCATCTTCTGCCCAGCCACTCATTTGTGCTCCAGCAGGAGCCCGTGAACACTTGGTTTTTGCATCACTGCTGGTATCCATCTCTGTGTGCAGGGTATTTTCTCATCTGAAGGAGAAAAAGAATGTTAAAATCCTCACTTCTGGTCTGTTCTTAAAGTCTAACAATAACTTCCTTATTCAACTTCAGTGCAGCTTTCAAACAATATTGTTAGTTCTTGGGGGAAAGGAAGGAAAAGGTCAACTCCCAATCACCTACGCCAGCAGAAAATCCGCACAAGAGGCAACCACAGTTTTGGAATTACACATTTGCCTACTTTGGAGAAGCATAAATGGTACATGGTACATGGTACATACACACATGGTACAAGGTGATGCAATGGGGCCTTGGATATGTGCTGGGATAACTGAGATAAAACTCAGCTACATGATTTCATCTCTTGTGGAAAGCCTCTCAACTTATTGGTGCCAGTTCAGAAGTTCATAGCTTGGGTGGCTGGGGAAGATAGAGTGTTTAAACATCTTGGTGAGGGCACACTGAGTCCACTTGACCTGGGTCACTCCCTGCAAGCTGTGGCCCTTTCAAACACGCTCAGCTCTCTTTGCTTTCCCACAAATAGTGCTGCTCCCCAGCTGGTGGAAAGTTGATAAACTCTTACAGTCAGTGGTACTATTTATTCCAGTTCAGCAGCTCAGCCACCGTTTTCCCTCCCAAGACCATAAATACCTTCTCAGCATCATGCTGATTTTCAGCTTTTCTTCAATATATACTTTTCTCACCCAAGGCCAACGCTAATTTTCTCATTCTTCAGTGGACAGGGAAAAAACACGGCAGAACTTGCTGTCAGCTTTTGCCTCTGCCTGTTGCTTCCATGAAATATGCACTGCACCCCCATTGCACAAATACAGAATGTGTGGGAGGAGGAGCTCAGGAGCTGGCACCGAGTCAGAAAAGGGCTCCATTTCTCTGAAAGGCCTCCAGTGAAGGAAAGGAGACCTCCAGAAAATAGAGAAAATGGTCCATCTTCCAGGAGAGCAGCCATCTGGAGAGCAGCTGCCCCACAGCCCCTTTTTTCTGTAAATACCCCTCTCAGTTCTGCTGTCCCTTGTTCACAGGTAAAGAAGGAATAACCAGTGGCCTGTTGAGTGTGACAGGCACATGGGCAGGACCTAAATGCCTTATATTGCACCTCTCTGCTGGCCCATCCAGGCGCCCCTTGGCCTCCTTCCCACAGCTCTGAGAAGAATTTTGTAGCTCAGAAATCAATGGTTCAAGCCTTTAGGCTGACAGCAGTCAGGTGAGAGCACTTTTGGAACAGGTCTACAAGGACTAAGCCACCTATTTTCATAAAAGTAATTTCACTGACAGGTATGTGCACTGATTGGGAGCTCAGTTGTTCTGTCATTTACATGTATGTGGGATGTTGCTTTACTAAAAATAAAATAAATAAAGCAATTTCTTCATCCAAAAGGTTCTTGGAACCCGTCCATGTTGGTACTTCCATCTTCTTACTGGTTTTCTTGTGTGAAATCCCTGCTCATTGATCAGTACAAGCAAATTCTTTCATTTCAAATCATTTGTCAAGCTTAAAAAGTGCTAAAAATGTCCCTGTGCTGATGCAGTTTTGACCTCAAAGGTTGGGTTTCACACGCTGTTCCTTGACCTGGCCTGAAGACACTAAAATCTTTAATCAGACATTTCAGAAGGAGAAGTCCTGAAACAGCCTTACAACTATTTAATGTTTGGAACAAATGTGTGTTTAAAACCTGAGCAGAACTAGCCAGGTATTTGAAAGGATCTCAATTGAATTGTGTTTGGGTTTTTTTTCCCCTGCAGTTCAATATTATTATAAAAAAAGTCTTTTCTTCTTCTTTTTATTGGCATCGTTTCCTAAAGAAACAAGGTGTCTGCAGCCACACAGTGTTCTCCTCTGCTCTTCTCATTTCTTGGAGAACTTCAGTGAAATCTGAACTAGTCTAAGCCCGTTTGATGGAAAGGAAGAGCTCTCAACAATATTAGCTTTACAACTCCTGCAAGATTAGAAGGCACAGAGAAACCACATTAATATCTGCATTCCTTGAAAAACTGTGAGTGCAGCTTTACTAAACCTGAAAAAATCCTCCAAGGAAAGGCTTCATTAGTTCTGTTGCTCACAGAGCTATGTGTGTATGTAGCAAGAACACTGAAATATTTAGTCACAGTACTCATAACTGGAGTGAGAGGCAACAAGTGCCTGGCTGGGACAGTCACTCTGGATTGCAGCTTCTGGAGTGCAGCAGTTCCTGATGTTTAAATAGTGTTTAAATAGTGAATTGTTACAGAGGGGAGCATTGAATATTACTGATGGGTTTGGAAATTCTACCCTAAATTGTTTAAAGAGAGGAACCAGTAGAAAAGGGATTTGTATGAAGAATTCCTGTATAAAGTCATTTCCTTGATTTTGATTAAACGACCCAAACAAGATTTTGCCTAATGTGACCACTTGCTTGCATGAGAGATCACTTTCAATTGACAGCCCTTTGCAATTCATTATCTAATAAATATATTTTTATAGGACATTTCTATGGAAAACATAAGCTCCTGTTAGTAAGGGACTCTCAATTTCTCTTCAGTCTGGCAGAATCCAGGGAAATCAACATTTGCAGTGGATTTATTGCCTGACACTTTCAAGTCCAGTCCAGAACATGTCATCACTTTTTATTCTCTTTGAGGGATGTAGGAGATGCAGAATTTGGGCTCTGACTCCAGCCAGTAGCAAAGGTGGGAGAGTTCAGGTTGCATTTTACACATTTCTGCTTTGGGTGTAACATCCCTCATGGTGCAACAAAAGGAGGCTAACATCTTGCTGTCCCCAACACCACAAGCTGTGTTGATTTTACTTGTGTATGTCCAAAAGGCAGGGCAGTTCTTAGCATTAAAAATTCTGTTTCTCAGTAAAAAGGTCAGCATAAAGGTGGTATTTACACACTAAAAAAATAAATTGCTACCTAGGGTTCCCTTGTGTTTAATATTTTTCTCTTATGGGTGATAAAGCTGGATTGAACATGTCAGTCTAAGCTCTTCTGCCTCCTGCTATTTTTACATTGTTTTGTCTTTTTTTTTTTAATTCCTAGAAATTTCAGAGGGTTTCCTTTATGCCTCAAAGGCCGGAGGTCCACACCATGTACAACCAGCCTTTCCCTGGAGCCATTACACTGTTCCTGAAGTACACCCATCACATCGTTGTGGTGGGAGCCAAGACCCAGGGCTTGTTTCCTCTTTGCTGGAGTGAGGCTGCTTTTGATTCACCAGGGATCTCCCACATAGCCATCTATTTTTCAGCCTCATTCCTTCTGGCTGGATTTTGACCAGAGCTGAGCTAACAGTTTTGAAGCGCACAATTCTCGCAGTGTAATCAAGATCCACAGAATTCGTGGTTTGATTTTTCTGTGTATCATGCCCTAAGGAATTATTTTCCCGAAGAAAAGATCTTTCCCTTTTAATAGCACTTGGGTTTTCTAGATGACTTTTCAAGCTGCACAGATCACAGCAGAATGAAGGCAGCTCTATTGTTCTGGTTCCTGGGGTGCCTTTGTAAAAAACTTCGTTTTTCCCCTGAATATTAAAGGCGCCTTCTGCCAAACTTTGTTTCTTAAAGATGTAGGGATAAAATCCAAGTGCAAGAATCAGGAGTATTTTATTGACTGTAAATACGTGCAGCTCTGGGGTGGGACAGGTTTTGCACCTCTTTTACCAGCAGGTAGGTACATGGAGGCATTTCTAGAGGAGTGTCGCTTAGGTCTTCAGGAAGGATCACCTTTGTGAAGAATGTCCCACCTGTCCTATGTAGTAAATAATGAGTTCATTGAGAGCCTCTGGGTGTGCTTGGTTTGGTGGGTCAGACCTGGGCAGTGCCACAGCTTTTCTCAGGTTCATGATGGAAGAGCTTCACAAACCTACCCAGGAAGGACATTCTTAGTGGAGATATTCCCTGGAAAAACCCTCCAGGCTCTGTGCACACTGTTCCCCACCCTCCAGGGGAGGGGACAGACAGGGACTTGGGGCTGTGTCACCTCCTCCAGCCCTTGCTGGAGCTCCTTGTGGCTGAGAGTCAGGGCTGTTGGGGAAATCCATGGAGTGGAAGGAGCTTTCCATGGACAGGACTGGGAGGGGGTACAGCAATGTCCTCATTTATCTCCTTCATCCCGTTGATGCCTTGGGAAGGCTGACCTGGAACAGAGACTAGACAGCTGGAGAGTAAAGCAGAGATTTATTGAAAGGCCTTTAAAGCGACACCTCAGGCAGGACAGGGCCTGAGCAGGGCTACACCCAATGTGGACCCAAAATGGTCACAAAAAATGGACAGCCAGACATGAGGACTCACACTTTTATAAGTTTTGGTCCATTTGTGTATTGGGGTTTAATTGTGTAATTACAGCTCCAGGTGATGAAGTCCCATCCTTCTTGTTCCTCCCTTCAGCCACCCCTGTTTGTGCTTTTGGGCCTGAAAACTTGTAATGGTTGTCTTTAGTGTGCAGCAGGAGAAGGATTTGTTTTGTGTCCCTGCTCTGTGCAGAGCTGAGTGACCCTGACTGTGAGCTCAGAGCTGCACTCTGGGCAGCACAGAGTCGGAAATACAGGGAAGAGAAAACTTCAGGCATCACTGTCAGTCTCCACCAGCAGAAGGAATTCGGTGTAATATTCCACCTTGAGGAGAAGTTTGCAGTAGTTCTGGGTGGTGTGAGCTGGCACAGCTGTGTGGGTCCATTTTGGCAGAATTTCTGGGATCTTTTCTTGTCGTGTTTTCCAAAAGAGCCTTTCCCTGTGCCACCTGCCCTCAGCTCATCCTGAGAGCACTGAGGGGGACCTGCAGAGCTGCTCAGAGGGGATTTGCCAGCAGTGCCCTTTCTGCCTATGGTATCCTGCAAAAATACATTGGATTTAATTCATTTGGTGAGGACGTCTGGTTTTTGTCAGCTCTAACCAATTCCTCTGACTAACCACATCTGGTCTAAGCAACATGCACTATATTTATGTGACTGCAGCAATTTCAGCCTGGTTCTGAGATTGCAGAATTTTGTTCATTTATGAACAAATGCTCAGAATTCTTTTGCTAGCACTTCTGTGGAATAGCTTTTGTTCAGGTTACCTTGAGAGACACTCAGACACTGTATGCCAAGAGCTGGCTTTTAACATGAGTCAGACTTGTACTTTGGCAGCCTTATTTAATTACAGATCCATCCTAAAACTTGCTTTGTCCTCACTGGAGAATTCATTTCTGAAGGTAGCAGAAAAGGAAGATTTAATGACT
Organism: Prinia subflava; assembly: GCF_021018805.1. Classification (NCBI taxonomy): domain Eukaryota; kingdom Metazoa; phylum Chordata; class Aves; order Passeriformes; family Cisticolidae; genus Prinia; species Prinia subflava. The sequence goes on from NC_086257.1 coordinate 1,817,345, forward strand.
TTGTAAAGAGGTGTTCATTTCCACGGTGAGACTTGGCCTCAAGTGATCCTTCAGAGACTCTGTTCTCAGCCTGGGAATATTTCACTCCGTTTCTTCTGCAGATTCCAGGGGTTACCACTGATGTTTGATACTGTGTCAGCCTGCCCCACTGACAGGCAGGTATTAATGCATGTTCTCCCTGAAGCAGGCAGTGGGGGATGCCAAGGCTCTGCAGTTTGTTTTCCGGTCCCTCTGACACCCAGAGCTCCAGATCAAGGCCCTCTGCAGAGCTTGGCCTGTAACTCTTGTGAATACAATAAATACAGCACTGGCAGGCAGCCAGCCTTCATAAACCAGGGAGTGTGTTTCCTCATAAATAATATTAATATTTTGAAATACTACCACCTTCTGGCAGCTAGAGGAGAGGATGTTCAGACCATTTCTCGGTGAAAAACATTGCAATGTCTTATGTTACAAGGAGATGTACTTTCTGATGTTAACTTTGAGTTTTACATTCCATTTTTGAATCATAGAATATGTACAGTTGGAAAGGACCCACAAGGATCACCGAGTCCAGCTCCTGGCCCTGCACAGGTCACCCCAATCCACATCACGTGTCTGAGAGCATTCTCCAAATGCTTCTTGAGCTCAGACAGGTTTGGTGCTGTGCTCACTGCCCTGGGGAGCCTGTTCCAGTTCCCAGCCACCCTCTGGGTGAGGAACTTTTTCCTGATACCCAGCCTGAACCCCTCCTAAGGTCATTTTCTGCAGGAGCTCTGCTCTCAAAGGCCTATTGATCTGGATTTCCACTGTGTTCCGTCTGGGAAAATGTCATGTGCTGCTTCTCCTCCATTTCCCAGCTCAGACATTTGTTTCAGCCAGTGCCCTCAGTCCTCACTGGTGCCATTGGGAAGAGCTATTCCTTCCATGCACCCTTTTTTCATCGCCCCCTCCAGTACTGGCACAGAATCTTTGTAAATACAAGCTGAACAAAGCATTAACAGGATATAATCTTACTAATTTTACCCACCTTTGAGGCTAACAGTTAAGTTTTTGGTAGTTTAAATGCTGGAATAACTTCCCTGAGTGGTTTCTCTGTGTGTTTGACAACTCAGAGACTCAGTGGAGGGGATTGCATTTGCTTGCAGTGCAGAAGGAAATGGGTGATGCTCTCCTCGTGCAAATCCATCCAATGGATTCCCAAAAGGTGCTGCTCTTCCCCAGGCCCCTGCAGGGGCTTTGAGACATCCAAAAGGCTCCTTTCCTCCACAGGTGCCCAGGGGATCATGAATTGTCATGGCAGAGCTGCACCTCTCTGCCCTGGGAGACAGTGGAAGAAATTCTCTCCCCTTGGTCATTTATTTCAATTTGAAATACAAAGGTATTAGATAATCAAACTTCAGGAAAGGGGAGGATTTCTGTGTCTCAGATTTCTGATCCTGTGTCCAGAGAGAAGTGCACTTACTGGACCCACATGAAAATTCACAGCTGGCAGTTCTTGCTTCATGAGGAAAAATTGATATGTGTTACGTGTTTTTTTGGACTTGAGGGTTTCTTCTGTGTGTTTGGGGCTTTTTTCCCCTGAAAAACTTTTCTTGTGTAACAACACAAGAAATTGAATTTATATATTGTTGGGTTTTATGTTTTCTGCTCTGGACAGCCTTAGAGAAATACATGTTCACTTTTTGATCAGGCATCTCTGGAAATATCAATTTCTAAACAATTTTGAAATTTTTTTTTGTGCTAAGCCAGAAGGCAGTTCAAAGCTCTTTATTTCATACGTAGAAGTTGCAGGGCTCTGCACAAAGGGCTGCATGGCTGGGTAAGGGTCACCAAATTTGTAAGAAAGTGCCTGAAGTACAGGGACAGCCATATGGAATAGCCACTGTAAAACTGGAAGGAGAACCCAGGTGTCCTGACTGTGGTGTGCCTGCAGTGGCTCATTTTTATGGTATTACAATCCAGTAGCACAGAAATTTAACTTTAAACATTGTGATAACTTGTTTATTTCATTTTGCTTAAATGGTGAATATAATCCTGTCTCCATCTGATAAAAATGTAGACATTCCCCCGTTGCTGAGGTATGAAGATGGTGAATATTTCCTCAGAAAGAGTTTGAATAATGGCATTTCAATGTTGTGATTATGCTGACTCCATGAAAGGTGCAGGTCCCTGTGTAGGTAATTAACAACTAAAGAAAAAGATGCACTCCAGGAAACTAATTATCTTTATTCCTATCTGGCAGTGATTAATTTATAGCTGAACAGATGCTGCACAATGTTTAACTGCAGTAAATTCTGTCTTGAGCTGATAGGCCCAGCAAGGGAGACAAACAGAAGACAAGTTTACTAAGAGAGGAATTTAATCCCATTTGAATTTGAGAGTCCCGTGGGAAGGGAGCTGAGAGGTGGCAGAGAAGGCAGCCCAGCTCTAGGGATCCTGAACAAACCTGGGTGCAAAGAGCCCGTTTGCCATCCTGGGCACTGAGGCTTCGGCTTTTCTTCTCTGAGTTTTGAGTGGACCAAGAGAAGAATTACTCTTCTTAGCTTAGAATTTTTTTCTCTCAGCTTTCTAAGGTATGGAGAGGGAAAGTGGAATGTAGCATTTCCCCACTTGACAAGTCCTTCTGTTTCTTTTTACATCCCAGGGGAGGATATAATGAAGTTGAAAACCCATTGCTACTTTAGAGACCCCTTGATTGGATTTGTGTCCTCACTGCTTCCTGGCACAGAACTGGGGCTGAAAGTCACACAATTATTTCAATTTTAGCCAATGATGGCAAATTTCAGGAAGAAACGTTGTTGATATCCCATCGAGTGTAACCATTTGTAAGAACACTCCTGGGGAAGGGGCACCTGTAGATCTGTTGTGCTCAGCTGGTGATTTCATTAGGATTTCACCTGAGAAAAGCAGGAGTCAAAGCAGGCTGTCACCCACTGCAGTCACCTGGCTGTATCAGTCTCCTGGCTTACTCTGTTGGAATTAATGAATGAATTGTGCAATTAATGGGATCATTACCAGCAGTCAGAGGAAGTTCTTTTGAGCAGTGGCTGTTCTTGCCTGTGGTTGCTGGTGCAGGTATGGAGGGGCAGGTGCTGCTCATGTTTGTGGTGCAGAACTGTCCTGCTGTGCCAGCCACCACAGGGGCAGCGTGGGCAGGACAGGGCAGGCAGAAATTGTTTTCCAGCAAAATAAGGTAGGATGAGAGAGGTCAATGAACTCATTCCAGGGGGTAACCCCGAAAGTGGGAAAAGCTGCCCAGGGGCACAGAGAGAAGGCAGAAATTTAAAATGGCCCCAAATGCAACTTGATGACTTCAGTAGAATGTGCTTTAAGCTGAGCTCCCTCGTGGTCACTCTCTGGCCTGGAGACACAGAGGAGCCAAGGCTGAGCTTCATCTGGGAGCCCAGAGCTCATTAGGAAGGGACTGCACACGTGAATGACCAGGAGGAGAGAAACGAGGGAATGCAGTGGGAGATGGCTCCGTGTGCTGGGATAAAGGTGTGACTGCGTGCACTCATTTGATGGGCAGTGGCTGCTGCTCCTGGGAGCCTTGAGCAGAGCAAAGGCCACAGTGTCAGACACAGTCACTGTGTCATGGAAATCAGCTGGGCTCCGGGCAGCAGGGCTGCAGCTCTGACATGGGGCAGGGGAGGAGGGGACTGCTGCCCCTGGGGAGTTCCAGAGGCAGAGAGAAAAGAGGAGGCAGGTCCTTCATAGTCTGGAGATGGGGAAATAGAGCACTCTTTGGAACCACTGCGCATACACTGAGTCTGATTTATTGGGGTTCTTTAATGTCCAGCAGAGTTATGAATTTTAGTTCCAAAGCTTGTGTTTTAGACCTGCTTTTGAAAATCCCTTGTAAGGGGTGAGAGGCCAGAGATGCACTGGATTTAGTGAATTATGTTCTCCCATGGGTACCTGGGGTTTTGTCTGTTATTAAGAATCTGAGTGAGCTCATTTTGGTGAGGAGAGGTTGTTTAGTTGCTAAGAGAGCATTTAATGCACTGGATGTAATACATTACATGCAGAATAAATATCCAACATCCAGAGAATTTAATGCTGTTACTGTGGGGCATTCAGTGTGGTGGTTTCCTGCTAAACTCAATGAATTCAGCAAGACTGGAGGATGTGCTTGAGAGTTCATCGGAAAATTTTTCCATGGAAAGGCTCATTTTAGAATAGCCTGGAATTGCTTAATGATTGTTGCATAGGTTACAGCCTAAGGATCATTCTTTGTTTGATCTGCTTTTAAATTAAAACTGGCCCATTTGCATCTTCTTGTTTCACACAGGCAAAACACCCAGGAGATGTGCGAGCAAGTGGCAGTTCAGTGTTGAGAGGAAAACTGAAATATAATTGTAAAAATCCTCAACAAAGACATTCACCCATAACCCCCTCCTTCTTTTTTAATAAAACCTTGTCTCTGCCCCTGGGACAAAGGGGAGGCTTATTCTTCCTTTGATAGATTGCTTTTTAGGGTCCGTCCATATGTGAGATTGCATTATTGAGCCAGCAGACCAGTTGCCAGCAGTTCTCCACTTCATCACTGCCTGCAATTATCAGCAGATAGCACAAAAGTAACAGTCCAGAGGAGCTCATAAAAGGCCCAAGAACAATAGGAGAGGTGGCTGGAGAAAATGAGTAAGGGAAAGCAAAGAATTCCATTTGGTGGCAGATTCCTAGTGGTCTTGGTCCTTTCTGTCCACTGTTCTGTAACTCTTCTGTCTCTTTTGGTGCAGAGTGTGGCTTTGCCACTGCCCAGTGGAGAGCAGCAGGACATGAGGCACAAAGTGACCCCCCTGAGATGTCCCTGTGAGCCTGTCCCAGCACACAGAGCTGGGTTTGGGCTTCTCTCTGTTCCCCACTGCCCTGAGCCATGGGATAGGCAGACACTGCCTTGTTGGGGGCTCTGCCAGAGGTGCTGGACAGGCCCCACACTGTGTGTTTGATCTTTCCTGGTCACAGAATCACTGGGTTGGAAGAGACCTCCAGGATCATCGAGTACAACCCAGCCCCAACACCTCAACTAAACCATGGCACCAGTGCCACATCCAGGCTTTCCTTAAACACATTCAGGGATGGTGACTCCACCACCTCCCCGGGCAGACAATTCCAGTACTTTATCACTATCTCTGTGAAAAACTTTTTCCTGGCATTCAATTTATATTTCCCTTGGCATAGCTTGAGGCTGTGTCCTCTCCTTCTGTCAGTGATGCCTGGAGAGAGACAACACCTGATACAGCCACCTTCTGGGGAGTTGTAGGGAGTGGGAAGGTCATTGCAGAGTCCTGTGGGCAGAGCTGAGTGGAGGGGAGCATCCCCTGCACACAGGAGTGCCCACCTGCACCCACAAGGCGTGGGACTCTCTTGGGGACAGGTGAGGCACAGGTGCCATTTGAGCTTGTTTTCTCCTTCAGGAAGGTGGCACAGTCACTGCTGCTGTGCTCCACAGGCAGAGATTTGATGGAGGGGCAGTGCCATTTTCCTTCTTGGACTTAAGGCACTACAGTGCAGTGACAGAAATGTGCAGATGCATTAAAAATGTCTCAAAGCACCTGCTCTGTAGCTAAAAATACCAAATAAGGGCCAGTATGCAAATCTGAAGGCAAGCTATTAGACTTGGTGTGGAAAGGTGCAGTGTCTGCCCAGTTTCAGGTTTAATGTTAATTTTCATTACTTTCCCCAAATCCACCATGAAAGCTTTTTGCATTGTGCTGAGAATATATTTCTTACACAATACTTATGGTAGTAATTCCTGCCAGCCAAGGATTTATAATCAGGCTTTGAAAAATGTATTCTTTAAAGTAAGAAGAATAAAAAGGATTTTTCCATCTGCTGAATTCCTGGTGCATGGTAGTGAAGCTGTGTAGTCTAATCCAAAGAGCTGATGAAATAAAAGAGAGATAACAATAGATTAACTTTGATTTGTTAGAATGCATTACATGTTTATCTCCCAGAAACACACACTCTTGAGCTGAAGTTTCCCAAGTTTAATTTCAGTTTTTGTTCCAGGCCATCTAATGGTCAGCCTTTTGCTGTGGTCTTAGAAAGCAAGGCCACTTGGTCATGTTTTTTTCTTTTTTTATCAAAAAACAAATATTTGAAAACTGGCACACATCTTCAACGGAAGAGATAAACGTGCTCCCCACATGGCAGTTCTTTTTAATTCACAGATGTGCAAGCTCAATCAGTAACAGCAACAGCAAATAAAAAGATCCCAATTTAGCAATTCTTTGTGACGAGGTTTTGGGAGTTTTATTTTTCATTAGCATCAAACAAGAGAGAAGACAGAAAAGTTTCAAGTTATTTTATGTAACTTTATTTTTCTGTGGCTTTGCTTTCTGTGGCTTCTATTTTCTTTCTTCTCCTTCTCTGCTGTGGAAAATAAGGAAGGAGAAGAATTTTTTTTTTTAAATCTCAAAACTCTTAAATTTTCAAAATATATCCTCCTGCTCTTTTATTGCTGTAAACAGTAAAATGTGTAAAAACTGTATAAAGTGAGTGTAAAAAATACACTCCAGTTGTGAAGGCAGAATGAGCTGTGGGAAGGGTGGTGGCACTGGGAGCTAAGACATTCTTCCTTCCATGCCTAAGGGAGTAAGAGGGGGGAGCAGTGTGCTGGTTATATTTAAATGTTTAAATATTCAAATCTACACACTCATCAGATTTCTTGAAACTTGGAGCAGTGAGGATGCATTAAACTATTTTTGCAGGGTCTTGTTTCCTGTGCTGAGCACATCACCCAAGGAATGGTTGTGCTCAGGAACTGGGGGTTGCCTGGTCCTGCTCCCTGGGGGCAGCGTGTGGGAACACAGGAACATTCAAATTCCAGGTGTTTCCCCACGAAGGACCAGAGGCTCAGGTACACACATCCCAGGGAGGAGTGGAGAAAAAGGTAAAATCAGTCAGGTTTAGCCAGGTGCCCTCCTGGTACCAATGCAAGTCTAGGTTTTTACAGTAGCAGAATTAAATTACTTTGAAGAAACGCAGCAAATTTGTTTTACAAGACAAAGGGAAGCAGCAGTTTCATGTGCAGCAGATACAGTCCTGACAGAATCTGCTGTGATTTGCTGAGGCTGTGAAAGATGGGTGGAAGGGACCCCAGTTCCTGCCAATACAGGGCAGCCTTTGGTTGCCAGGAAAAGTGGTTGCTTTTACCCTTTTTCTTTGTTTCTGTGCACAAACCATGCCACCACACACACAGCTCAGGTACAAACACACCTGTGACTGCTGAAGGGAGGTGGGACCCTGGTGGGTGCTGTGTCTCTCCAGGGATGCTGTGGGCAGCCTCTGGGGACAAATTCTGTCCCTGAGGTCACAGAAATGGTTTCACTTGTCAGACCTGGGAGGAAGAGCTCAGGAGAGGTCACTGTTCCAGAATCAGTGAATGGGATGCTCAAGCAGTTGATAATTGCAGTTAGGAAGGGTCACGTGGGGACTAGAGGTAGAAACAGAATTCCAGGGAACACTGGTTTATATGGGATCTTATCAGGCAGTCTGGATGCTGGGTTTTTGTTGGCATTCACAAAAGTTTGATAAAGTTAACTCTGTTAGTACATTTAGATTTCTGTAAGGCATTTGACACAGTGCCAGGCAACTTTCTGAGTAAAACCATGTGTGATTATTAGATCCATATTGCCCATATCCACTGGGTTAAGACTGCCTGAAAGATGACCAAAAATGCCCCAAATTGGAAATGAGGAATACTCATCTAATGAAGCTGCTTAATCTGTGCCCATTCCATGGGGATTTGCAAATTCAGGGCAAACCAGTACCTGTGTCTGGGAAAAAAGTATGAAGTCATTGTCATAGAAAATGATGGGAAAATCAGGGAAATTACTAAAACAAAAGAAACACACCCCTCAAAACCTAGGAGGATATTTGGGATATTTGAAGGCTGCTCCTGTCAACTCCTTGCCTTTACACTGTGAGCCCCTGGCTCAGAAAGCAGGGCAGGAGAGTGGAATCACTTAGGAAAAGCAGATTTACAGCAGCCCTGTGCAGAGCTGTGCTTGAAGGCCCAGAGAAACATCAGACCACAGACTTATAATAAATACAGCTCTTTCATATTTCAGTATAAATGCACTTGCTAAGGTCTAATTCCTCTTTGGTTGTAAGGTGAGCAGCATTTAATCTTGATACAGTCTCTGGTGCAAGGGAAATTCTTGATACACATTTTTAAGATGTATTTTATATGTGCATTAGTTTGGTTTTTAAGCACTGTCACCTTTAAGTGGTTTTTATTTGTGTGTGGTTTATAAGCCAAACTCAGTTACAGGCACAGATTTTCCTTATGAGAAAAACAGAAATATATCAAAGCAGGGACATTTGCTTGAAGGAACACTTTCTGTTTGTGAAAAGGGTGATTGTAATTCTTGGAGCTCTCAGGTGTCAGCATCAGTTACCCACAGCATAGTGGAGCTAATGTAACCAACCAGTATTTTCCTTATCAATTCATAGATGAGTTATTACTTCAGGGTAAAAGAATAAATCTGGAATGAGGGGTTAGGATGAGTGGCCTCAAAGACTGTCCTTGAAAGGCAGTCTAATTTGTTGTCTACTTAGTTATTGCCTGTGGTGTTCTCTGTCTTTAAAACATTGGACTGTCTCAGGCTGGAGTTGACACTTGGTTTTTCAGGGGCTGCTTTTTGGAGCACTATATGCCTCAGATTATGTGCATCCAGGGAGAAAATATTCGTTGGAAAAAATAATACAAACAGTGTTTTGGTCCAAATGAAGGAACCCACGAAGAGAGTGAATGTGGATCCCAGTTTTGCGTGTCACATGGATCACATGCATTAAGCTGCATTTTGATGTGTCGGTAGCATTATGAAATATTCATACTTTTGTGAGCTGAGCACAAGCACAAGCCCCTTGTTCTCACTTCCCTTGGTCTTTCCTCCCAGTCAGTGCTGTGTGTGATGTGAACCCGACGGGCTGGGCAGGAGCTGCTCGGGCATTCTTGGATCCACTCCCAAAATCCCCGCCAGCCGAGGCTGTGAAGGAAACCCCGATTGTTCTGTTCGTAATTTGGCTGTGTGGCACAAGGGGGAGCTCAAGGTTCGAACTGCTGCTGAATATTCATAGCCTGTACAGAGCATCCCCAGCCAGGCTCTGCTTTCAATTGCTCAGTGTAATAGACTTCACTAGAAAATTACAATTTCAAGAATGTAATCGTTTAATGGAACTGAAACTACCTGATTTTTTTTCAGTAGAACCCATGCAAACTGGCTTCTTCTCTCTGCTGAGTTAATACAGTAATTCACAAAGGGTTGCTTTTTTATCAGCCTGCTCAGCTCTCACAGTGATGTACAGAGGGACTCTCCCCACTGAAGAACTTCAGAGGTTCTGCAGCAGTGATCACTCCAGGAGCTTTGGCAGAGCTGAGCTTCAGCAGGAGCACTGTGCCACTTAGCCTGTGATGGAAGTGCTGGTGCTAATCACTCCTCAGCAATGATGTGCTGTTGTTATTCGAAATTACATTAAGATGGAGGGGTGGTTCCTCACCCGTTGTGATTGGCATGTCAAATGAGCACGAGGAAGTGACAGAAAATTACTGCGCTGGCATTGACATGATACCTGAGAAGTGTTGAGCTCCTTTCCTGCCCAGAATCAGTATTTGGTGCTATCTAATTCTCAGTGTGAGTGTGCTTCACTCTCTCGTGCTGTGCTGAAGCAGCAGCAGGGTGTTTGCAGTACTGCAGGGATGTCACAGGCATCCAGGGGAGCACAGCACCTCCTGTCCCTGCCCGTCTCACTGGGACTGGTGCTCTGTCACAAAAGCTAGAAGTGGCTTTTATTTGGGTATTGCCAAGCTGGAAGATGGGTTTTTTTTTTTCAATCAGAAATTGCTGCTTGTTTGCTTTGTAAGGAAATGTGGTAATACACTCCTTTTATATAAAACCATGGGCAGGGCCAGGAGTTTGCTAGAGAATTACAGCTGCAGGTGTAATTTCGGTCATCAGGTGCTTTGGGTCTCTCCTCAGTGGCTGTCTGCATCTCCTAGATACATCCCAGCCTTCTGAACCCTGGCATCTGCCTCATGACATCTCTCTTGTTGGGGAAGAAATTCCTTCTCTGTCTCGTTTTTGGGCAAGCCAGTGAAAGGTACCCAGCATAACTGGAGTGTAAAGGACAATATGTGTCTTTGGGAGGAAGGGTGGGGGGAAGATGTGAATTGAGGGCTTGAGGCTACAAGCTGGCATCCTGGTTCAGAAAAATACCTTTTGTTAGCTTTACAGTGCAAGTTTAGAGACAGGCAGTTGCCAGAGGCAGGAATTCAGGGGGAAATGTGCTGGTGAGCTGATCTTCTCTGGCAATTCCACTGTGCCTCCTGCAGCTGGGAGAAATTACAAATGAGACAGATTAGAGCTGCTGGAGACTAAGCAAGTAAAGCTGTAGGAATAATTTAAGCAACAGTTCTCCCTTTCCCATCTCCCTGAAAAACACAGAGTGGGTAAAGGTTTGTTTAATTCTGTATCGGATTCAACTATGCCATTGCATTTCCAATTTCCTCTGTACTTGGGGCTAACTGAAGAGATCTGTAGAAGGAGCAGCGAGTTCACCTTCTCTTTGTAAAAATAAAATCTGGGAGCAGTTTATGGCACACTGGGCTCTAATTATCACTAAATAATGAGTTTGCCAATAAAAGGCTTTTCATTTCCACTCCCACAGCATCCAGCTGTGTAATCAATCACTGCCTCTCACTGGGGCTACAGCCCTGGTGCTCCTGAGGTCCTGCTGGGTCCCCAGAGTCCTTGCAGGGCACCTGGGCTGTGCCATGTCCCCGTGGGACCCCGAGCTCCCCTGCCCTGGGCCAGCTGGGGGCTGGATTCCCATGGCACTGCTGTGCTGGCAGCCTCTGGTTGCTGCTCTGGCCAGTCTGGAGGAAACACAGAGCAGGTGTTCAGCAAGGCAAGTGGAAACAGGTTTTACGGTTAAAATACTTCCTCTGCATGAAGAAAAACCAAAAAGAAGAAACATGGAGCAGGCACAGAGAGATGGTGTAGTCTCCAGGAGCTGCTGAGTCCCAGAGAGCCTGCAAGGGATGTTCAGCGTTTTGTTGTGTCCTGGAACCACCAAAACTCTGAGATACTGTCCCTGCTGTGCCACCCATGTGTGTGCCAGACTCTGCTCTTTTCCTGCAGGGACTACTATTCCTGCTAAGAGCTGCTTTTTTGATTTCCATCTCTTACAAAGGTGTTTTTTCAGGAGTGAGATGCAGCTACCCCATAAACCTGAGAGTCCCTGAAACACAGCGAAGTGCTGGCTGTGCCCTGGGCTGGAGGGGCTCTCTGGCTGTGGCAGGATCAGCTGAGTCACTGCAGGCTTGTCACAGGCTCCAGGCACACTGCTCTGCCCAAGCTGACTGTCAGACTGTAGTGGCACAGGGGTTAAGCAACGTTTTGTGGGATAGGTGAAGCAAGCAGGACGTACCTGTTGGCTTTCAGCTGTTTTCTTACACTGCTTGCTTTCTTTTCAGTCTTTCTTTCTCCTTTGATTGATTCACAAATTTTAGAAGTTTAAGAGGGGAATAATGGGATTCTCATTCCATTCTAAGGCCTCCATGTGCTAAGTAAAAAATCAGGATGGAAAATGTGCAGAAATTTGCCTCCTCAGCACGGCAGTCCTGCCGTGGCTCCCCCACTCTCCTCGTGTGCCAGGCTGGGCTGCCTGCTGAAGGGCTGGGCTGGGCTGCCTGGCAGGGCTTTGGGCAGAGCTCCCAGCCTGCAGCAGAGATCCTGGGCTGCTCCTGGGGCAGCCTGTGCCCCCAGGCATTGCTGTGTCCGAGGTGAGAGTGGTGCCTCTCAGAGCCCTGGGTTCCCGTTAGCCTGCATGGTGAGCCATGAACATCCACACATCATTCTCCAGCTCCTGGGGTGGGCTCTGCATCCAGAGCTTCTGCCTGCCGGGTTTGGTGTGTCTGTCTAACTGCATGCTGCAAACAGTGTCCAGCTCACATCCATGAGTGTTCCCCATGGATCTGGGCACAGACAAGACCAACACTGAGGTTTCCAGCCTGGGCTCCAGCCCACGAGTGGGGAACCTCCCTGGGCAAGGGCAGACAGGCTTGTGAGGGAGGAGGTGTCAGCTGGGGGACAATTCCCTGGCACTGAGGGGGCTGGAGGTGTGGTGGCACGAGGGCAGAGGAGAGGAGTTCCCAGCCCTGCTCAGAGCTGCAGCTGCTCTGGGTGCAGGGGCTGCATCCTCCTGTGTGAACGCCCTGCTGGGCTCTCACAAGCGCCTCCTGCTTCTGCTCCTGCGAGTTCCAGGCTCGTCCCTGCTAGAGCAGTGGCACTAGGCCACAGGCTTTGGTTGCCTTACAAATTTGGCCTGTGCTGGGCTAATCACCCAGTAATTGTAATAGTTTTACCTTTTTATGTGGATCATATATTGATCTATTTGAGATGAGAGCCAGTAAAACTGATAAAATGTTTTTTTCTCAAGCAATTTGCTGTGTTTGCACCATTTGCCAGGGGGAGAGCTATCATTAGAGTTTCACCTGCTTTTCCAAAATAAATGACAGACCAATATTCCTGAGCACTACTGTCTACATGGGGCCACTCATTTTTGGTAGTATTTAGTCTCGTGCCAAGGAAAGATCCAAACAGAAACTTGTAAGTGTATGTAAAACCAGACAGACACATTGGAATATCCAATAATCCAATTAATCCTTGTAACCCTCAGGGATTAATAAACTCTTAGTTTAGACACTAAGAGAGAAAATCAGGTGAAATAATTTACCTTTTGCCAAATTGATCTTTTTTTTTTTTTGATTAATTTTTTCCCATAGTAAAAAGAAGTAATTCATCTAAAATGCAAGCAATAAACTACTTCCTCACCCCCTGCACCTCTTTTGATTAATTATAATCTAATCTAAAAACCTTTTATCATTAATTATTCTTCAAATGCCATCTCAAAGGAGAGGATTGGCAAGTTTAACAAGTGTCTGCAGAAAATACTTTGCCATTCCTGACAGGAAACACTTGGCTTAAAGTCATTAAAGCAAGACAACTTAGTTGTCTTGTTAACCCAGCTGCTTTGTTGAAAGGTTTTCTGTGCACTGGTAGGACATGACAGTCAATGTTCCCTCCTTCTCTTGCTCCTCTTGCCTTTGTCCAGCACAACTTTCAAAGCCTGTGGATTTGTGCATGTAGTGATTTCTGTCTCTGTAAATCTCTGTAGAACAGATTCAGACACACTTGTCCATCACCAGTGTCCTTGGCTGTGCTTGCCATGGTATCCAAAAGAGGAGTTCAGTATCCAGCAGTGTCAGCTGTGTGGGCTGGCAGAGTTTTTTCCCATGCTGAAAACCAGCTGTAATATTTGTGTGCTGTTCACAGTGACTAATGCCTGTTCCACTGGCCTTCAGCAGTACCAGCCCAACCCACCCTCTGTAAAGCCCTTCAGGATACCTCAGACATGGATGATGCTGCACACAACTGAAGTCTGTTCAGATCCTGTTGTAAATGTTGAAATGTCACATGCTCCCTTTTTTTTTAAACATCGTTACATCATTTATTCTTCTGTTATTTGTTTTTTCCTTGATCCTTGCTGTTAATCATCACAGTATTTTTAGCACACAGATAACAAGTGGTGCTTTGTAGCCAGTAGTTGTGCCACAACAAACTGCCTGCTGTTCTCTCATTCCTTTTGTATTGTGTTCAAAATGACTTTGGTTCTCTGTGTTCTCTAATATTGTACACATCTTAAAAAAGAAAAAGGAAAAAAGGGACTTCCTGTCTATTTTTTTTCTCTTTTTTCCCCCTGATTTTTTTAGCAGAAAGGCAAAGCCAGTTCTCCTGTGGTGTTTGTGTCCCTGGTGTCTGTAGGCCTTTCCTTACGGCTGAGCACAGGCAGGTTTGTGCCATGCTGAGGGGTGTCAGCCCCACTGTGTGTGGTGGGCAGAAACCCTCAGCACCCCAGGAAAGGCTTGAGAAACACCCAGGTCAGGCTGTGAGCTGGAGCAAAGAGCTCTCTGTCTGCTCAGCCAGTGGCAGCCACTCAAAGCTGTCAGCTCCTTTTTTCACTGGGGTGGCCACACTCGAGCTCTCAAGTGCTTCTGTTGCTCTTGTGTCCACAGAAAAGATAGGGAGCTGCTGAATGGCTCCCGACCTCTGTGCCTTGCCCTGGGAAGGGGGAGAGCATTCGTTTCCCTGCCCATTAAATCTTCCAAGGATGAACTTACATTTTTTTAGGCCCAGATGGTCAGTGGGAACGGGATGGAACTGGGTCCTTTTAGGATCTCTGCTTGGGGCACTGTACCTTCCTATCCCCTGAATATAAACTGAGAAGAGCAGAAGGTTATTACGGAACAGATTATTTGTGATTATACTTACCTGCAAAGAAAAGGGCTTTCTGTAGGGGAGGGCTGTGGGGCCATCACTGCAACACCAGGACCCTGCTGGAGGGGCTTTCTCTGTTGTACAGCACAAGGTCCTGTCAGGCTTGGGTGCTTTTCCATTATGTCATTCATTCTATTTATTTTTCTGTTTTCAGCTGCCTACACCTTTTAGCTAAAAAGTTAAAAATGCCTGTTAGTGAGTGTGCTACATTGTGTGTGTGATGGCAGATTGTTGGAGTTTACCTGTCCTTGTGAGCCTCCTGCTCTGCCTGGTGTTTGCTTACTTGGGAATTTTATACTGAGGATTTTGATTTTGATTTTCTATCTAACACAGAGGGTTGCAGCTCTTGCAGAGGCTTAAGGGAAGGGAATCTCTGCAACAGAAATCAAAACTTTAGGGGAAACAAGCCACTAACTTGCAACTATGTCAGAAGTGGTTTCTCTTCCCATTTGCTGATCTACCTTAAAAGTAAGTATCAAAAAATAAGATTGTGCATCCCATGACTGAACTGGCAGCTTGGGTTTTCAAGAGGAGGACACTTGTAGCACAGGGAAAGGGATACTCTGCATTTTTCTTTCTAGCTCTTCTTCTGCACAATATTTTGTGGTGCATCCATTTGTGGGCATTAAATGTGTTTCCCCCCACAATGTGGTTTTGCTGTCATTAATCCTGCAGAGAACTTGTGTGAGTTTTTGTTGCTGTTTGTCTCTGTGGCAGCAAAGTATAAAATCATGAACTCGGGATTGTGACCTTTCTGCAAAATCAAGGGGGAGAGATGGTAAACTGCAGAAGGGAACAGTTTTAACCAGACATAAATCTCCAGCAGTATTAGCAGAAAAATTGAACAGTATAGGTCAAGTAAATTGATTTTTGTATAAATATTCTGTGTTCCAGATTTGTGATGACAGGAAAATCTTTTTACATTTGACCTCTCTTCTAGTGCAGTTATTTTGTGAGAAGTACCAAACACTCGAGCAAGGAAAACAATGCTTTGTGTTTAATGACAAAACCATGAATAGAGGCTGCTCAGTTTCCCACGTTTCTCTCGAGCTCTTCAACCTTGACCTGGGTAAACATTTGTCTTGGACGAGTGCAAAGACATTCTGGTCTCCACAACTGGACCATGCTTGCCCTTTACTACTACTGACATTTTCTGCTGTGTTTTCAGGAGCGATAAATACAGTAATTTTTGCTACATACTGCAATGCTGCATCAAATATTTAGTTAGGTAAACTAAAAGTGCTGCTTTTAAGAGTGCTTCTAAAGCATGGGGCTGGCACCGGAAAGGTCTGTGCTGAGCACATCCCTGTGGTGCCAGAGGCTTTGGTGTGCCTGTAGGAATCCTAGCAGTAAGGATGCCTTCAGGCTTGTTGGAATGCTGGAAACTTGGATTTGGGAATTTTAGTATACAGTAATGTGTGTGAGTCAAGATGGAGACTTTGGGTGTTGTCTAAGGCCTTCTTCTTCACCTTCTTCTTCCTTCTTCTTCATGGCTTTGGGTGGTTTTCTCTAACTGGATGAAAAATGTCCACATTGCGAGCCTTGGATGGTCATTATTGGGTCAAAACCACAAATAATATTGGTGTCACCTTGGTATTGGGTACTTACTGCTTAAAAAACCTTGGAAAGAGTTAGAAGCAGGCCATTTTACCTTGTTTCTCTAACTTGGAACCCACACCTAGTGAGTCTGTAAATACTGTAAATAGATAAGAAATAATAAACAACCAAGACTCAACTCGAACTTGGGGTTCCCGTGTGTTTCATCTGACCTCAGCCAAGATAAAGAAACCTGGAGTGTAACACAGGCTGAGCCCAGTCCAGTGCCTGTAGCCATCATCAGTGGCACAGGATTTGCTGTTGTTTTACTCTGAGGGGGACAATGAGTGTTAGTTTTCCTGAGCCATGTCAGGCAGTCCTTGCAAAAGGAAGCTGGGTGAAATGTGTAGCTCTGCTGGTGGGGTGAACATGTAGCTTTCTGCAGTAAAACGCAGGTTCCTCTATCAAGAATACAACTTGGGTGCTTTGGAATGGTGATTTCAGCTGCCTGTCTTGCAGGGGGAAAAGATGAAGCAAAAGGGAAGGAGTTTAAGAACTCCTGAGTCAGGAGACTTGAAAGTCTTAGTGTCTGATCTCTTTCTATACAGCACTAAGATCTCCTGTTTACTTTTTACTTATATAAAATTTAGCACCACCATCTTCATGCTGAAGTTTTTAACCTGGCAATAGGAATGAATTAAAACTGTGTCCCTTGCACTAGTGCAGCTCAGAAAGGTAAATAACATTTCCATCTGGGACTCAAGGACCAGACACCTGCTCTGAGGTATTAAGATGTGGGCAGAAGTGGAGACACTGGAGCAGATAAGAATTGCAGTGAATCTATTGCCCAAATGCATTGGAAAAACTGTATGAGGGAATGGAATGGAATGGAATGGAATGGAATGGAATGGAATGGAATGGAATGGAATGGAATGGAATGGAATGGAATGGAATGGAATGTGTGTGCATTAGTGCAGGTTTAGAATCGCTGATGTCAGAGAGACCCCCAAGGAGCCAGAGCAGCCAGGGGAACTGGCAGGGCTTCACCAAGTGCAGCTCTGAGCTGCCCTGTGCTTGAACCTGGAGAGAGGGTGGGCCTGGGCAGTGCAGCCCCCCTTGGCCCAGGGTGGAGGGATGGTGTGCCCAGTGTGCCCCCTGTGCCCCCTGTGCCCCCTGTGCCCCCTGTGCCCGGGGCTGCAGAGCAGCGGGGCCGATGCCAGGGGGGCAGCAGAGGCTGGCAGGGCAGAGCTCAGCCCCTGAGCTGGGCCCATCCCGAGCTGCCCTTCATGCACTCACTGCTAACAGCTGTTCCTTACTCCCCATGTGCATTTGGAGAAGCTGCCTTCTGAGGAAAGCTGGAATTTTGACCTCAGTGCTAATCTATTACTGTTTTGTTTTGTTTTGCTTTTAATGAGCCACAGGCAAGGTCTTCTCCCTGTGACATATGTCAGATAGTGTGCAAATTAGGACATTTTCCACTTTGCTTCATAAAAATTCCTATGCTGGGATCACAGAATATCCTTTTGTATAACCATGGTCATCTGTCAAGACTAATTGTTAAGTATCTGCAGCCAGGGTTTTCAGAAAGGCAATTGGATTCTTGCTGCCTTGGCCTGTCTAAAATCCTATCAACCAAATAATGTGAGCCCTTGCTCCATGCTCATGCTCTCTCCACTGCTAAGTTTATTTATTGCTTTCTGCTGTTATTTTTTTCTTGTGAGAGTTCAAGTCCTCTCCTGAGACTGCATTTTCTGCTGAGTCAGTGCTGTTTTCCACCAGTGTCTTCCATCTGGCAGGTTCAGAAGTTGGGCATCACCTGTTTCCACTTGCTTTGCCCAGCAGAACAGAGTGCGAGCTGCCAGCCTCCAAGAGGGGCAGCATCAGTTTATCCCTTGGGATTTTTCCTGCCTCTGTTCTGTTTGCACTCCAGGAAGGCTCTCTCCTGGCCTGGGAGCTGCTGAGGAAAAGGTGTTTCAGATTAGCTTTCCTTTTCCTTTAGGGATGGCCACAGATGTTTCTTTGATAAGTATATATTTTTTGTTTACTGTTCAATTTTCTGTTCTGTTTCTCATTATAATGGGGAATGCTGTTTATGCCTCCAGTTCCCAGTTAGGTTATCAGCTTTTGGGTTTGTATCATTTTCATTGCTCATTATATTCTGTGTGACGGGTATAGAGGTACCATTTGTGTGTCCTGAAGAGTTTATTTCATTTGAAACTAAAGAGCTTTCCCATCTGATGGTATTCCAGGCAAGTACTTTCTTTCCCCTGATACAATAAAGATTGTCCAATTAACTTCTACAAATTTCTTTGGTGCTTTCAGTGTGCCTCAAGGTAACTTTCATATGCCTAGGAAAAGAATGAAGGCCGTTTCCCCAAAAATCTGTAATAACTTCTTGTTGCAACACTTTTCAAGTGTTTACAATATTCTGTGAAGCTCCGGTCAGTACATTTCCAGCATAATTTTGGACAAAGTGATGAGCACATTGTTTTGAGGCTGACATTTCTTACATGTGCACTCTTGTTTTTCCCTGATTTTCAGAGTGTTCATGGGCTGGCACCATCCAGTCGCTGGAAGCCATCTGATAGCTTGGTTCTGTAGCTGCAGTCTTACAACTGTATAATCCAGACTACAGGAGGTCTTTTTCAGCCCTGTAGAAATGGAGAAAGACCATTAGAAATGCTGTTTGGCTTTGTGATTTTCCTTTTCTAATTATCCCGTTAGTACACTGCATTTGTCTCATCATTTTCCATAATTACTAATAAATAAGATTACTTGTGAAACTTCCACTGGAGCCCATTAGAATAGTTCTGGCAGAGACAGAATTCTCATCGTGTCAGTTCTGCCTCACAAAATGTTCAGGGCAGCTAAACTCATTATGTGCCAGACTTGAGCTTTCCTGTAGTCTGTTGGCATTACTTAATCACTTCAAAATGAACTCTGCATAGGTATTTTTTCAAAAGAGAAACCTTTCTCTCGGAGAATGTTGAAGCAGTTGTTCTCAGCTGATTGTGTTGAATACATGACATTGTTTTCCTTTGTGCAGCCAGATTTTACTCTGGTGACTCCACCTCCTCCAGCAGAATTGTACGCTGGCATAAATGCCACGGTTCTTTCCTCAGAAACAAGCCATTGCTGCTGATTATGTGCCAGTAAACTTATCAAGATGTGTGTGTATATATATATATATATATATTTGTTTTGGTTTGTTTCAATGAAGTGTTTATCTTGGCAGCTTATCTCCTTAGAGAGCAGCACTGGCCATGGGTTGATCACCCCTCTTTGGAGATCTCTCAGCCGTGTGGTGCTCAGGGAGTGTAACCAGCTTTAAGCTGGTGCAGCAATGACAGAACGTGTGATTTGAGACATTTTTGTGAGCAGTGCCATTGTGGGAGTTGCTCAGAGATGAAGCACAGCCTGTGTGTGGCACTTCCAATGCCCAGGCTCAGGAGGAGGTGGGGGACTCACCCCTCTCTTGTTATTGTGTGGAGCAGCTCAGGGAGAGCTGAGTCCGAGGGGAGCCCTGCTCTGGCTGGCTTTTCCTCATGGAGAATTGTGTTTAAACTCACAAACACCTCAGGGAAACAGCATTTCCTTTCCTTCCTTGGAGTTACTCATGAGTGACAAGCAACTGTGATAACCAGGCAAGAGATATGCCAAGCCATGTGTTCTGCTTGTTCTTGCCACTTTGTGAAGAAGTGGGCAGAGGGTCAACCAGATCAAAGCTGATAATCCTGATGAATTATGTCACATTCTGCAACTCTACAGTTTTTGTCACTGCTTTTACTAGTTGGTGCACGTTTCTGTGTCTCCTGAATTGAGAAAAAAACAAGGATTGCAGAGCCCTGTGGGTCAGAGGTTCACATGCTCCAGGGGCTGCATCCAAAAACTGCAAGGGAAATGTCCGAAAATTATTAATTTGGGGACACCACAGGCTGCTGTGGATCAGCAGTGGATCCACATAATTGAATTTCAGGCAAACCATTCCAGCCCAAGGGTCAAATGATGAATAAATATAAGACAAAACACACCATCTGGTGAGCCATGCCTACTGTAACTGAATTTGTTTTTCAGTGGATCTCAAGACCAGTTAAGTAGCTTATCCGTATTTCTCATTGCTCCTTGCTAAATGGCACAATCAGAGCTCTTCCCTTCCTTCTCCCCATCACCCTTTAACCCCTGAGTCACCCAGGGGTGGGTGGTGGCTGCTCTGGCACCGTGCTGAGGATTTTGCTGAAGCGAAGAGGCTGCTGCACCCTGGCAAACGCACGGGGCTGGAAAGGCATCAGCCATTCCATTTCCCTCCATTCTGTCTGCACAGTGCCCTCGGCTTCTGGGAGGGCTTGCAGGATCTCTGGGATGATTTCCTGCTTCATCACTTATGCCCAAAGATCAAAGGAGCAGAGCTGGATGTGAAATGATTGCTGTAAAGTCTCGCTTTGTCTCAACACTTGATGATTTTGCTAGAAAATGAGTGGCTTACTCTAGAGCTCTCTGGCTTTAGCAGGCTGAGTTTTAGAAGGCTGAGAATGCAGATACTTTCTTTTAGGTGGTCCAGTCTGCAGATTTCCAATGTGTTCTTCTTTTAACTGAGCGGTTTTTACATTTGTATAGAAAACAGGACAGTCACATTTTTATAACACCAAAGAAATATATGGTGGGATGTGATTTTTCGAGCCTCAGTCAGGAAGAGTTTGTACTTTCCAGTATGTCTCAGAAAAGTGTTGCTGTTTTAGCCCTTGCTGATCACGGTGGAATTGTTTAACCAAAACAAAAATGATGGAAAAAATGTACGGCAGATGACAAAATATTTCTGCTTAGATATTGCTGTCTTGATATACAGTGTGTAATTTATTTTTTAAAAAATGTGATCATAAAATTTGAAACATCTTAGCAAATGTATATTCAGTTTGCAGGCAGTGAATTTTATTCTTCTTCTACATAGGTGGCAGCTCTTAAGGTTGTATGACAAATGATTTCATCCAAAGTAGTTTTTGTCCCCTCGAGATGTTCGCTGCATTTCCTGGATTCATATACTGAGTATTGGGCTCAGAGTCTCAACTTTGCCATGTGATGTTTGATGTCCCATTTATCCCACAATTAAATAAACATTTTGGTGTCTCTTGCGTAGCTGTGTTGGGTCAAATACTCAAAGGGAGAACAGGAAATTAAAATGAGGAGAACTGCATTGAGATGAAGCTCAGATTCCAGGTATCCTGAACTGCCAGCAGGGATGATCCTGAAATGCTCAGTTCATGTTCCCAAGCATGGGGAATGTGCTGGGGTCCTGCTCCATAATCCTCGATAATCCTTGGAAAAGCTGCCCACAGCACCTGGCTGGGGTGGTCTGCTGCAGGGAAGTGGTGTGAAAACAGCAAAAACAACACCCTCTTTCTTGGGCTTTTGTGTCCCTAATGCAGCTCCTGCAGTCCTTTGCCTGGAATTTGAAGTTATTTCTATTTTATGTGCCTTTTTTTTTTTTTTAAAGGCATATTTGATTTTGAGAAAATCCTGTACCTTGCTTCCTTTTCTTATTAGGAATTTAAAAAGGAACATTTCGGAACAGCATCTGGCTTTTTAAAATAGCTGGTTTTGCTCAGATATGTTAATTTATCTTTATTTATTTATGAAATAAAAACATATGCTTTCAGCTGAAATGCAATCCCATATGTAAAAGGCATTTCACTTTTTACCTTTTTTTGAAACTTGAGATGAGCCTTACCTAAGATCTAAAATAATTGATACTTCTGCTGAAACACTGAAAAGCTGTGTTTGGGAGACTGTTGTTTTTATAATTTGCTTTTGTTTTTTTAAAAGTATCATAGCTTAGCCTGATCAATCAATGGAATAACACTGGCCTGAGGCTTGAGGTCTGGATGAAAATTCTGTCTGCACAAGCTGCTCCCTGGGCTCCAGTGTAACAGTTACTTCAGGATTGCTCCAGTGACAATATTTTAATACAACTTTGCTGGACATTCCTGCTGACATTTCTGGGTTTAGTTGGAATAAAGTACTAAAGCTGTAACCAGAGTTAACAATTCTGTACTACAATATTTCAGTTAAATTGCAGGTTATTAAATAAAGCAAGCCAATTTCTGATCCTACTTAATGTACATTTCCAGTAATTCAGGATCTGATGTCAACAAAAAAAATGGTTTAGATAGTGCAAAGAAGTAAAGTAATCAGATTATCTTTCAGGAAATGTATAGTGTTTATTCCAAAGTATTTTAACGTGGTGCAGAGAAGGATCTGCAGTTTGCAGGGTGGTGGTTTGGGGCAGATGGGCAAAACGTTTGTATCTAGTGCAGGCTTTGGTTCTTGGCTGGGCTGGGGGAATCACTCCCTTCTTGCTGGGTGTGCAGCTCTCCTGCAGTTCTCTGCCCTGTCTCCTCCTCGAGAGCTGCAGCCCCTCTCCTCTGAGATCAGCATCTCCTCGTTCCTCTGAGCCTCTCCAGGTCTGTTCCAGCAGTGATCTCCTAGTGAGAGCACACAGGACAAGCACAGCTTGCCATCACATTTTAAAAAATATTACATACTGTTCATCATCAAGACAGCACTATCTAAGCAGAAATATTTTGTTATCTGCCACATATTTTTTTCATCCTTTGTGTTGGTACTGGTTGAAGAATTCCACTATGATCAACTAGGGCTAAAACAGGTTATTATGGGAAAAGCCAAGAGCTGGCTCTGTGCCCTGCAAGTCTTTTACCTCCTTTTCCACCAGCTGTTTCCTCCATTCCTGGGGTGGATCCCCTCTGTTTCACCACTCCAGGTGGTTCTCTGAGCTTTTCCAGTTGGGTAAGTTCCATTCCAGACCAGAGCTGGGCCACTTTGGAGGTGCTGGTGGTGGCACCAGGGAGGGAAAGGAGCTGAAGCAGGATTCACAGAGGTCTCTGACACATGGAATTTAATTAAGCTGTGTGCTGCCTCTAATTGTGAACAATGTGGACAGCAGGAATACCTGTGCATGTCTGCAGAGCTTCCAGGAGGGAGTCCTTAAACACAAGTGGAACGTGAAGGGTACAAAAGTCACCTTTGTGTCCATGTGAACTCACTCATTCCCAATGGCCCTGTGTTCCTGGTGGGGAGGGATGTGGAGGGGAGGGTTCAGCAGCAGCAGTAAGGGTGAGCTGCCTGAGCCTGACTTTCCCCATGCTGGGTCTCTGTGAGGACTCTGGCATTGATGCTGCTGCTGTCTCTGAACTGGCCCTGTTAGTGCAGACTCCACGCAGTGCTGTAGGTTTGTAGTAGCACTCAGGGGCAGTTCATGGAGGCAGTGATTCATGGGGAAAAAACCAGTGTCATTTGCCAAAAAACACCCCAGCCAACCCAGGGGTTTCTTTATCCTGGATTACAGTGACATAAGCCTCCAGAGAAATTCCAACAGCTCTAACCAGGGGTTGAATGGAGAGCAGTCAAGAGCAGTGAAAAGGAAAACCCTTGCATTTTGCTGCTGTTGATGAGTTTCTGATCAGACAAAGCAGCACACACAGGGAATCCCCCATACAGACTGGGGCTGAGCCATTAAATTAAATTCCTCCTGTTTTAAAACCCGATGATCTCAGGGAGCTGTGTCACATCCCTGTACTTCTACAGTGGGTCACCATGTGTTTGTTTTCACATGATGAACTATGTTGAGTATTCAGCAAATAATACAATTTGTGAATAAAGGTAAAGGCAGGTAAGATGCAGCAGTGTTATAATATTGTCTAAATGCATTGATGTGGGTTTTTACAATCCATACCACCCTTGGCTTCAGAGTAATAGTTTAGCTGGGTTCTTCCCAGGGACATCAGTCCAGCAGGGTCTGCTTCTAAGATGTGAGCCCTACCATCATTTTGGGTGTGCCATTTTATTGTGAAAGTTTAAACTTCAGATTAGTTTATACATGTATGAGTTACATTTCAAGAAAAAACAGAACATTGTCAAAGGCTCAGTGAACAAAAAAATACCATCTCAGTGAGAAAGGTTTTCCTTTACGTTTGTCCTCTAAATACTATCTAAGTATTAAGGCAAAACATGCTTTTTCTAAATTCTCTGTTCTAAACAATTTTTTCTTCTATTTTTTTTCCTGAGAAGTGACATTTATTGAGTTTGCTGAAAAAGCAGGCCATCCTCAGTTATTTCTTTTTCTAACCACACCTTTAGCAGCAGTGTCCTACAGTGTGTTCTGCCAGCGGTTTGCATAAATTTGTGTTCATCCTAAATGAAACTAAGGTAGGACCAATATATTTGCAGATCTAGGTCTCCCCCAGGTCATTCTGTTACCTTTCTACAATAGAATTTGGGCCTTGTTTTCTGCTCAGAAGTGCTGTCCTCAGCTTCAGCACAGATTGGGTTACAGTGAAGAGTTCAGTGGTAGGAGATCACCTGGCATGTCCCAGTGTGCAGGGATGATCCAGGTGAAAGATGGAGCAGGATGTTCCTCTCGACATTTCAGTCCAAAGGAGCAGAGCCAGTGCCTCCCTCCCTTACAAAGATGCCAGTTTTGAGTCTTTATTGAGATCCTCCCTGGTGTGTGTGTGTGAGTCTGGGAGAGTTTGGTTTGTGAACACTTGTCCAGTTCAAAGCTGGTCGTGCAAAACATCTCTGATCCCCTTTGTTACAAATGAGTGCTGAACTCAGGGGTCATACAACCTAAAAGCCACAACTCTCCAAAAAAGGCTGCTCTGTAGCTCTGTGGAATTTAAATTATACACAGACAAATGCTGGAGCAGGTCTGAAGGAGTGTGGATACTTGCAGGAATCACTGGGTTCAGCAGTGGCACAGACACGGAGAGAAGCAGAGCCCAAATGAGCACAACCCAGAATTTTCCCTGTGAGGGTGCCCTGGCCAGGCAGGATTTGAGGATACCTTTGTGGGGTATCCCAGCAGAGACTGGCAGGAGCTGTGCAGTCAGCAGGCAGTGGGAGAAGTCTGCAGTTGCTCAGAAAAGCAGGACGTGGTCGGAGGGAGTTGCTGTGGCTGGTGAGTCCTGCTGCAGGTGAGGCTCCCTGGGAGCTGTGCCAGAGCAGCCCCAGAGTTTGTCCCCAGTGTCCCCAGCTGGCCTGGCAGGAGGACTCCAATCCACACTTTGATCATGGACCTTTTTCAAATCAAACCCGCTTTTCATTGGAATTTGCTTCAATCTCATGAAATGTAATTTCTGTCTGAAATTCCCTGAGTTTCTGCAATAACAAAAGAGTGAATTTTTGGAAGATATCAGCTTTGACTTCTGTATGGAAGAACTTGAGAATGTTAGTTACAAAGGTTCAAATATTAAATTATGAATGAAACAAACCTCTCTGTGGTTTATGAAATTGCTGTTGGTTCATGACTTGAATAGTTTAAAGTGGTAAATGATACTGCAAGAAGCTGTGACTTTTATTCTGGTTGGTGTGTTTTAAAACATGAATATTTATAATAAATTTTATTCCCATTTACAAAACATTTTCTTTTTGTAAGTCCCCTGTAACATGATTTTTGATTCTGATGGATATGGTTCCAGTCACTGATGTGTTATTTTTTGTTTTTCAGTTACACCAGCAGAGTTGTTTCCAATGGACTGAAGGCACAAATTAATAATCCGGAACTGAAAGTCAGAGGGTTGGACCCACTCATCAACAATTTAATTAAAAAACTTCAGCACTTTAATCAAGTAAGTAATTTTTCAAGATAAAACCATGTTATCGTGGAGCTGAAGGTAAAATCCTGAGGTGGTACTGCCCATCATATTCCACCCTCCAGGATTACAGGCCTGAGGTGGCTGTGGGGTGGTGTTGCTGTGAGCCTCACACAAAAAGACACGCGGAGTCAGGAATTTGGGAGAGCAGAAAAGCACCAGGGGAGAATCCCCGCTTTGTTTATTACTTCCTATTATATACTTTTAGCAAGGTGACCATGGATTGGAGGGTAGTATTCCCACCTCTCAACCACATTGGTCAAAGGGACTGTCACACAGTCATTTCTCTCCAAGGAGAAGAATGTGAAAACAAGTAATATTTACAACTACAATCTCCTTGTTTACATGAACAAGCGTGAGAAGGTGCACACTTCTACTTTAATATGAACGCTCAGAAAACTAGGAAAATCTCATGGCAACAGTGTGGGTTTGTGCTGAAGGCAGCAGATCCCACTGTCCCAGCTGTGCTGTGAGCTCCAGCCAGGCAGGATTCCCTGGAAGTTCTCCCTGGCTCTGCTGAGCCCCAGGAGCACGGGGGAAGCCAGGCTGCCCCAGCTCACCCCAGCCTGGGGCTGCAGGGCTGGTGCTGCTGCCTGCAGGAGCCTGGGATGCCCCTGGGCTGGAGACCTGTCCTTTGTGCAGCTTTGTGCTCCTCAGGGCTGTAGATACTGACAGAGCAAACCCAGAACGAGCCTGTGAGGGTGTGACAACCAAACTGGAAATGCTCAAGTCAGGACAGAGGGTGCTCCAAGATGAATTAACCGTGCCCCTTGGGAAACATTTCCTTCACAGGCCTTTTCCTCAAGCCCCTCAGCCCAAAAGGACAGATAACCTTCAGGTTTGGGGGAGATGTGATTAACCTGTGCCTGCCTCTTGACATCTTTTGGGGTGCCACGGATGTCCCTGGCATTCCTGGTGCTGCTGCCATCCTGCAGGGCTGCACATGTGGCTCCTGATCCTCCTGCCTGAGCACAGCTCTCTGTGAGCTCAGAGCCAGCCCAAACGAGCTGGAGCCAAGAGATTTACCAGAGATTGATTTTCATTTAGAGCAGGCATGTTTTCCTGTCAGCCTGCAAGGATGCTTTCAGCAGAGGTGTTTGCACATCAGTCTGCTCATCTTTCACATCAGTCTCATCTTTCACCACGGAAGAGCAGTGGAGCACGGGGGTAGGAACAGCAGGGAACCCACGCTGAGGGAAGGGTGTGCAGAAGGACAGGAATTGCACAGGAGCACTGAGGGGTGTGCACGAGGACAGGAATTGCACAGGTAGCACTGAGGGGTGTGCAGAAGAGCAGGAATTGCACAGGTAGCACTGAGGGGTGTGCACAAGAACAGGAATTGCACAGGTAGCACTGAGGGGTGTGCACAAGGACAGGAATTGCACAGGGAGAACTGAGGAGTGTGCACAAGGACAGGAATTGCACAGGGAGAACTGAGGGGTGTGCACAAGGACAGGAATTGCACAGGTAGCACTGAGGGGTGTGCAGCCAGAACAGGAATTGCACAGGGAGAATTGAGGAGTGTGCACAAGAATAGGAATTGCACAGGTAGCACTGAGGGGTGTGCACAAGGACAGGAATTGCACAGGTAGCACTGAGGGATGTGCACAAGGACAGGAATTGCACAGGGAGAATTGAGGAGTGTGCACAAGGACAGGAATTGCACAGGGAGAACTGAGGGGTGTGCACAAGGACAGGAATTGCACAGGTAGCACTGAGGGGAATTGCTCAGTCAGGATCTGGGAGGTTGTTAAGGCTGTGGCTGGGGGTCAGGGACTCCTCTACTCTTGAAAAAGTGCAATCCTTCCTCACCTCTCACCAGCCAATGGTGGTAAATCCATAATCTAAGCTGTAATTAGTGGTTCTGTTAAACCTTGCTTGTCTCTTAATGTTCTCCTGTTCTGAAAGCTGCAGTTTAGGGATTCTTTGTATCACACTGATTCAACTCACCATGGGGGATTAAAACAACCAGTCTCCTGCAGTACTTAATATTACACTGAAATAGGCACTGTGTGGTCAGGTTGATGAAAAGAATAATTCATTATTTATCTGTCTTTGCATGTTATAAAGTAGAGTGTTAATTTACTTTATAAATATTAGATATATCCATCTGTGTAATAGTGCTCTATAAACACTGACAATAGGAAATAGTTAGAAATAGATTAAATCAAAAGTAGTTGTGTGTTGGAAATTCTATTTCTTTGTCTGTTGTAGAAAAACAGAAATCTGCCTGGTCTGAGCTGCATACCAATTTTCTCAAGTTACATACATTTTAAAAACAGTCTCAAGAAGCACTTTTTAGCCAGCAGAATAAAATCCAGCTCTTGGCTCTGTGAGCTGGAAATGTTGCTTTCTGGTACTTGTAACTGTTTTGGGGGAATATCTTCGTTAACTAAATTTAACTCCCATCAGATTGAGGTGCTTAGCAATAATGGATTCCAAGGGTGAAGGATTAAACAGAATACTGATTATTGCCCTAAGATGGTTTGTTCTTAAGTACTTAGAATAATATAAAATCCTTTGATCATAATTTTAGTAAGATTTCTTTGGAGATCAAAGCATCAAAGAAGTTGCTAAATATCTGAGGCTCTCACATACAGCATCAAACACATGTAGCTGTTTTCTACTTCTTGGATTTTTGTTTCAGCTGTGATATTATTATACAAATAAAAACTGACACTGAAAAGCCGATTAAATCAGGAGTTTGGAGTGTCATCAATAGTGTGTGTAGGCTGTAGAGTTATACAGAACTCCATTACTAATTTTATGGACAAATTGATTTTTTTTATAAGAATACATTTTTAAAATTTTTTTTAGCCATGTGTAGGGTGAAATTTAAACACTGCACAAATAAGGGGATGAGATTTTTACACGAATGATATTTCTGTCTCTCACCATGCTGCATGTATCCCTCAGGGAGCCTGGACCTGTTGGCTTTCCCTCTCTGTTTTGCAGAGGTGTTTGAAATCAGAATAACCTGCTGCTGGGTCAGTGTGTTGAGGCTGGGCAGTGCTGTCAGCTGCAGCTGCGTTCACATCAACAGGATTAATTTTCCTCAAAGATCTGCCTTAGCTCAGCAGTTCTTAGTGGTTTGTGGAGCAAATCCAATCGGTGCTGTCTTTGTTTCTCTTCCACCTTCTTCTTCCAGTGCTGGAGCCCAGCTCCTCCTCATCCCTGAGCAGCCTGTGCCAGGCCAGCAGGGCTGGGCTCTGTGAGCAGGAGCAGCAGAAGCAGCAAACAATTCCCCCATTCAAATCCCAACCTGCCTGGCTTTGTCCTTTCTTCAGCTCCATAGCATGTCCTCGAAGGGAAAAGAACTAATGACTTCACTGGCCCTAAATCCCGTGGGTGTGAACAAAACTCCAGTTCTGCTCCTGTTCTAGGGATGCATCCCAGCTCCAGCACGTTACAAATAATCTGTATGCAAGGCATCTTCTGTTCCTGCTGTCATTTAGGCTGAAATGCCACTTTGGTGGAGATTAGAGCAGCTCCTCATTTTTTTTTCATCTGGGACTTAAATCCTCAGCACATAGTTGTTGGTTTTGTTTTTTTTTCTAAAATGATTATGCAAATAGCAGGCTATTTTATATCCACTTGGCAAAGCTGGAAGTGAAATTTAGAGAATATTATTCAACAATTACTGTTATTTGCATCCCTGACAGATGAGGTGGTTGAAGGGTTTATTGTAGTGGCTGATTCACATATCAATAGAATTACTGAGCTACAATTTACGGTAACTTTTAGTAATGCAAAAACAGATCAAGTGATGTCCCAGGTTGATTTGGAAATAGTGGCAGAAATAATATCTTTTCCACCCTCTTTTTTTGTGAATAGAACAGGTGTGAACCACAACTGATGGTAAACACAATAATCACCCTTTGCACCTTTTTTGAGGGCTACTTCTTGCCACAAAATCACACTTAAATGTTTTAATGTTTTCTTCACCCTAATGCTTTTCATAGTTCAAACTAAACTGGTTCTCAGGCTGAGGTTAAAAATTGTCACGGATCAATTGCACTGAAAAGAAATGAGAGTGCTGGGAAAAGTGAAAAGGCTGTGACTGTACCTTTACTAGCAGGGAGGTATCAACATTCTTGAGGGATTATAATATAATAAGTATTATACAAGTTTGATTTATTTGGTTTTTGTCAGCCTAAATCTGCTCCTGACAGGTTTTGTGAATCGGTGTGTTTTGCTCCTGTCAGAGATGAATGCTTAGGGCATGGCTGTAGTTCAAGACTGTGCAATAACCTAGTGCAGAAAATGAGAGTAATGTCAAAGCAAATCTTCCTGAATGTGGCCCCACGTATTTTATTTTTTCTCTCGGCCAAAGTCTCATGGATCTGCCAGCTGAACTAAGAAATGTAACTTAATTCCTTTCAGGCTTCTATGCAGAGGATTCTGTTAGAGCAGAGTTCAAGGCAACTGCACTGAGATGTTTCATTCCAATAATATGAGCCAGCCATAATTTAATCTTGAAAGTGAATTTAATTGAGTTATACAATAGGGAATAATACAATAAATAATTTAAGTAGTACTTAATTTAAAAGTGTGTATTTTTTTAGACATCTATAAAATTTATTACATTGTAGAGTTTTTATATGAGATTTGAGCAGAGACGAGTTGGTTTGATTTTTAGCCAAAGTTGTAACTGACTTGGACTGGGATGCAGAATTTTCTGTTCTTTGTTTCATCCAGTGAAAGCATGGAAGGAAAGGCCTCACCTGAGAAAGAGTGGTGCTTTCCTGCTTCTGTCCCCTGATATTTCAAAGGCCCAACAGCCTTAGAGGTGCCACTGCTTGTCCCCTGCACTCCTCCCCAGAGCCCTGGCACTGTCCCAGAAAAGGGCATTTCCCTCTCAGCCAGGGAAGCTGCTCAGGACCCTGCAGAGGTGCCAGTCCCAGGGCAGCTCTGCACAGAAGCCCAGAGGTGGATCTTGTCTCAGCTTGTCTGCAGCTCAGGTAAAAAGCACTTTTCCATTGAAGCAAACACCTCTGCAGCTGTGCTGGCCCTTTTGAATTCACCTCACTGTGAAGGCATTCACAGCCCTCACCACCTTTGTCTCCCAAAGCAAACAGCAGTGATAATTAATACCACGGTTATTGGCTGATTAATGAATAGCACCAAGACCTGCACAGAGTAGAGAAAAATAGAGACAGAGTTAATGAAACCTGACACAATTACATTTAAGATCTTGTGAAGACCAGGAAAGACCAAATGAACTGTATTGGTTTGGGTTTTTTATTTCCTGCCCTGCTGTGTGAAAACTGTTCACCCTTATAGTCAAATAAACTATCATCTCAGATTACTTCATCAGTTATACAAAGTTTGTTTCTCATCCTATTTTTTTTCCAATGTGTTTATCCTTATTAGATTCATGGGCAGTTTTTCTTCTCCCCTGCTGAGTCAAACATGTCTTTGCTTCCAGATATAGATTCTGAATGTTCAGCTCTGAGATAAATTATGATCTTTTGCATAATCTATATGCAATGAAACAATTCATCCCAATGCTTGAAACAATCCAGCTCACTCAAAGACTGAGAATGGTCTTTCTTTGTGTGCTCTCTTCTGTATGGTTTTCTGTTTCTTAGGAAATCTGTGTATCTGTCTGTCTGTCTGTCTGTGTAAAAGCAGAGCAGCTGACAGTGGTTCAGTCACTGGGCTGTTCATCTGGAGATGTGGGATCTCCTCATTCAGGGCTGGCAGCTCCAGGCTGTGGGCAGTGGTTTTCTTCTCTCCAGTGCTCTTAGATTTTACAAAGAAAAGCAGTTGGGAAGCTCTACCCTTGGTTCTGTTGTGGCACTGAAACTCCTCAAAGCCAGAAGTTTGTCCATGAATCAGAACAGGAGAGTTCTTTCTAGTCCAGTGCACTGAAAAAGCATCACTGGAACACTGTTTCATGGGCAGCATATGTTGAAATTGTAATTTGGTGCTAACTAAGATACATATCATCCCTGGCTGAAATCAGTGAACTTCTGCTGGTCTGAGGGCTTCAGGTTATTTGTTTGGTTTTGTTAAATATAGTGACTTGAGATATAATTAAATTATTTTAATTAGAATTGAGAAATTACTTTTTAGTACTTAGAACCAGCATTAGGATTTCAGTGGAAACAGTAATGTGAAATACTGGCTCCACTAAAGTAGAATTTAGCATTTTAAAACAAGACAAATCTAAACCTCAGTGTAAATCCAGCATATCTTATTATAAGCTAGCAAATATATAATGCTAAAATGGCCTTTTATTATTCATGTGTTGTGTCTCAGAGTGTGCTGTGCTATTTGTCTTGCAAGCCTTCTCAGAAATTATTTGCCCAGATGGACCATTGTATGTGTTTTGTTTTGCTCATTGTGGGAAATTAGTCTTAATAAATCAAAATCACATATTGAATCTCAGTAGTGACTTGAGCCAAGTGGGGGAGAGGAGGGCAGAACTACTGTTTCAATCTAGAACTGAGCCAAAGCATTTCACATGCAGAAAAACAGAGCTTGAAGAATCCTGCTCTAAAAAAATAAATCTGGGGTCTGTCCCTTGGTGTGTGCCCAGTTCTTGCAGCTGCTGAGCGAAATCTGAGCACTGGGAGTGTTTTGGGTGCTCTGCTGGGGTTGCTGAGGAGAGGATGCTGGAGGGATCTGCTGTGAGCTGACAGGCCAAGGTGGCAACACGAGGCCAGGAATTGTGACTGCACTGCCCTTGGGGGTCACAGAGGGGAGGACACACAGATCTGGCCTATTTGTTCTGATGGGAATTGATTTTTCTGTAGACAGAAAGTCAGCAGTTGTCATTGAATTAATTAACTGAAATTACAAATTCTCTTTTATGTAAATACTTATTTTCTTCTTTTAACTATATTTTTCTGATCACCCTAGTAATTGTGAGTTTTATGCATTGTTTAAGTAATTACCATTAGAAATGTGATCATGGTGTTTACTTTTGATCTAATTCCTGAGGTACAATAAGATGCTTATTTTTGGAGGTGGTAAGTTTAGCATAATGGGAAAGGAAAGCCGAGATTTCTGGGGTAATCATAGTTTTCTTTAGAGTAGAGTAAAGGTCTTCAAACAATTGATTGATCATTGTCCAAGAGCAAGAACAGGGTCATTTTCCTCTCCTTCTGTTCTGCTACTGAAGGGAGCAGCCAGGCAGAAAAAGCAGGGTAAGAGAACAGGACTAAAAGCCACCCAAACCCCAGACGTGTTCTGTGAAGCCCAAGAGGAGCTGTCCTGCTGGGGACAATCCTGCTGGATTTCTGCTGCTGGAGTGTTCAGCCACCTCCCAGCTACAGCGCACAACGTGGTTCCAACAAGAGCTTGGGCTGTGTTGTGGCCCAGCTTGGTGACTCAGACCTGGGCTGCCCCAGCCCAGCTGTCCCTGGGAGAGGTTTCCCTTACCTGGATGCCCACTTTGGCTGCCCAGTGCCAGCCCCAGAAGCTCCCTGCCCAACACAGCAGCTCGGGGCAGGTCCTGGACAGCTCCTGCAGCTCTCAGATTTGGGTTGCTTAGCTGTGACAGTTTCATGAGAGATGTTTCTTCCTTGTCTGCCCGGGCTGGCAGCCTTTTCATCGTCTGCTCAGCCTGACTGCAGTGTGTGGAGATTTAAACCTGTGACTGGTTGGTGCCATGTGTGTTCACGGGGTCACCGTGTCCTTCTTGGAGAGCAAAAGAAGAGCTCGTGGTGGGTGTGAGGTGAGGTTGTCCAGACTTTCCAGTGTCACTGTGTGGTCTCTGAAGGAGAAAGCAGGGGCATGAGCAAGGCAGAGGAGTTCTTGCTCTGTCCTGCTCTTCTGTCAGTGTCTATTGCCTCACACTTTGGAATTTAGAGAGCAAGGCTGGATGCTGGAGAGAGGCCATGCCAGAAGACCTTTTCTCTTCTACTTAGGGGAACATTCACATATAATTAGTAAATAGGAAGGACTAAAGGAAAGAATCCTCTTGTTTCAGGCAGAACCACTGCTGTGAAACAGCATTATTTGTCACTGTAAAGAAATTCAGTCTCAAAATAGGCCTGGTTTGCTTCTCACACTCTTGCTCTGGTTTGGTGTTGTGCACAGTACTTGCAAAGGTTTGAGTATATCACATCTCACACAGCCCAGAGCCAGGCTGAGAGAGTTCACCAAACCCAGAACTGATCCTGTGTTATCAGACTCTCATTTTCCTCATCTCTTCAAGAGTTCCTCTGCCAAGCTGGAATAAGAAAAGCAAGGTGTGTGTAGGTGCATCAACCTAATTAAAGCTAGCAAAACCAAAAAAATGCCAGTTTTACATGATCAATGTTGCTACTGCTCTTTCATCAAAAGCATGATGCAGTTCTGGAATGACCAAAGACCTCCTTGAGCTTCATTTCAGTGTGTTCCCCAAGACAAGGGGCATCTCAGTGTTGTGGGTGCTGAGCAGGGTGGCTGGGCTGGGCTCCCCTCGTGCCCTCCTGCCCTCTGCTCCACGAGCACAGCTCCACCCTGGCCCCAAGACATTTCTCCTCAAGGGCAGCTAGCCCTGCTTCTCCAGGGAAACACTTCCCCATCAGCAGCACTAATTTGTGTGGCTGCCATCCTGTTTCCCCTTACCAGAGCTCGATGCTGCACATTCATATCACCCATCAGAACCCCCACAATCAACTCTCCATCAGATGGCAGAGGCTCAGAGTCACCTGCCAGCCTTCCCTGCCTGCTGGCTGGCACTGAGTGTGACAGAACCATCCAGGAGGCAGTAGCACTTCTGTTTGTAACTGTTTCTTATTTTTGTCTCCTTGCTTTTGTGTCAAGACTGGGAGATTTGCAAACAGTGTGAGTTCAGCTAATATGAAAAGGTTAAGTAGGAATTTTACAAACCCTACCACACACTGATTTTTACTGTCTGTTACTTTTAGGAGCATATAGCTACTCTTTAATTTCCTTACTTTTTTACTGGCCTTTCTTACTCCTATTGAAATGTTTTGTTTCCGAAAATCAGCCTCATTTGAGTCAATTTTACAATAATTGAGTTATTTGTATTATGGAAAGGCACAATAACCTCAGTGTATCAGCTGATTCCATTCTACTCCAGACAGTCTGAATTTGCTCCTAACTCAACTCAGCCCTGGGCAGGTACAAGGCCAGTCCATGGGCTGAGGAGGAAAACAGCAAGGAATGGCTTTGGTTCTAGGAGACTGTGGCACAGTTTTCCATAAACATTGTTCTATCTGGATAGTTAGGAATGGTAGAAATCAGACCTTCCCCAGCCTTGCAGACAAGTCTAGGTCCAGGCCAGCATGGTGTGTGCTGCCTTGCATGGTGCTTAAATGACAGAGTGCAGAGACCCCCACGGAGCACTGATGGGAATGGCTGTCATGTAATAGTCAGTTGAGATTAAAGGCTTTTTTCCCAAAGTGCATTAGCAATAAAACTATTTTTAGAGGCATATATCCTAATTCTGAATCTTCTAGCATCTTGTACCAGCATTTACGAGACTGTAAAGTTACTACAGAGTAATAGATAATTTGAGATTGGAAGGGACAGTCTGGAGACAATCCAGCCTTCTGTTGAAAGCAGGGCTTTAGATTAGGTTAGCCAGGGCCCTGTAAAACCAGGTCCTGCATCATTCCAGAGGGAGAGATTCCATCTCTTCCCTGGTGTCCTTCTGCTTTGTGTCTGCTTGCTTATCTCTATGAAAATAAGTACACTACTCTGAAATGCCTCACTTCTTCCTGTTTGTTGTGTTCTCAGGGCCCAACTTGAATTCAAGGACACTAAGTCTTGGGCACAGAATAGGCACTTTATACCTTTATACACTGAAATATGTTCTGGTGTGTAAAGCCAGGGGCATTTGTGTGACTCAGTGGTGGGATATACCTGGAAGTTCCTGCTTCCTATAGGAAAACATCCAAAGGAAGTGACAGCCAGGGCAGACAGTATGTCTGCATATCTTGTGTGAAGCAGATTCCTGTGGGGACTTGGATTCCCAGCAGCCAGGTGGACGTAAATAAACGGAGAGGACTGATTAAGCAGCAGCCATCTCATTTTCAGAGCACTGAATTTGCATGCACTGGTGGGGTGGAAGAAAATTTACTGTGCACATGGTGCTGGGAAGAGCCTGGGGTATTACAGCAAGGAGCCATTTGCTCATTATTTTGAATATCAATGAGGTGTAAGAGCCTGTGTGCCACAGCTCTGGTGGGTTTGCAGACAGCTCTGCCTCCTCAACACAGATGGGATTTCTACCTTTAATTGTGATTTCATGGTGGAAAATGCTGCTTAAAGATTGGAGCTCTGTAGTCCTGAAAAGGTCCAGGCTCTGAGTTTCTGTGCCCCTAACCACCTCAGGCTTTGGCTGGCCCAACTGTCTTGCATTGCAGATATGATTTATTTACTATGCACTGTTCATTGACACCTCCAATCTATCCTCCTTCCTGGCACTGTATGCATTTTAAATGAGATAATGCATTTATTTCACTTGCCTTTTCCCTGCATCTGGAAGGAGCCAGTGCCTCAGTGCAGCTCAGTGCAGTGGCTCTGTCTGAGCTGAGTGCTCGCAGCCCCAGGTGTCATGGGTGAGGCTGGCACTCTGCAGAGCAGTGGCCCAGGAGCCCGCGGGGTCCCTGCACACACGGGGAGCCTTGGGTTACCTCAGCAGCCACAGCAGAGCGAGAGGCAGGAGTGAGCCAGTGCCACTGCACCGCTGGGGATTGCACACTGCCACCCCTCAGGCTGCCTTTGGAGCTTGCAGACACCCCAGGCACCCTCTGCAGGAAGCTGGGGAGTGTCATCACCTAAATCTCACAGAGATCCTGCCCCAGCCCAGGGCCTTGGGGGCTGCCAGTGCTCAGTGAGCAGGAGCCTCTCACAGAAGGGGCAGGAGGTGCAGCAGTGCAGTTCTGTGCCTCTCACAGCAGCTCAGAGCTCACAAGAGGTTAATAGAGCAACGCTGGTGAGTGTTTACAAAGGGTAACATTGGTCTAATAAAGCCAGCAAGACCCAGCATGTATAACATGCTCAAGCCCAGAGTCAATCTGTACCTGTGTCCCTAACTTTAAAGATGTAAGTAATTCCACTGGCTATTCACACTGCCTGTAATTACAACTATATGCATGCTCACAAATAAGCAAGATGCAGGGCCTGTGAGCCCTCTGAAGTTGAACTCTGGGAGTGTTTATTGCCTTCTTTGAGAGGATAAATCAAAATCTTGAGGCTTTTACTCCACTGGCAATGGGGGGAGTCCAGGGAGGGTCCTCTGGCGAGGCTCAGGTAACCCCTGCCAGCCCACTCTCATTCAGCCCCCAGTTTCCTCCTCGTGTGCTCCTGCCCACGTGTTGTGTGTGGCAGGCTCACAGGAGTGTGTCATTAGGATTTTCGGACGGCATAGAAATAACAACATGACTCTCGATGTGATGACGAAATGAGAGCAATCTTTATCAGTACAAAATCATATGATTGGTCTTTAGAGTCTACACCTTTTTTGTAAACACCTTTTCCAGTAACCATGTTGGAAAAACACCTCCTGCTGATGGTTTTTCACCTCCCAAGGATTGGTTTTGGTTCCTCCTTTATTTTCCCCAGGCCAGTTTCCCAGGCCTGTGTGAAGGTAGCATGTGAATGGTTTCACACAGACACTGCTGCTGCCTGATGCCTCAGTTCAGAGCAGTGTCAGCTCCCAGGAGTGTGCAAACCCCACACACAGGGACCCCCCAGACACACAGGTAGCAGGCTGGAATGGTTTAGAAGCAGCCACAACGTGTCCTCAGTCTTACACAGTTTGGGCCTGTCTGAAGATGGATTTAGGTTGGCCTCTACATGATTCTAATGTGTGTAACTAAAAGAAAAAACCCTTGTGTGCACAATCTGTTGTTTCCAACATTTAGAAAAGGTTTCCAGCTCTAATTTATTAATAATTCTGATATGGAAGATTTTTTCAATGTGATGAGGACTTTTTCACAGTTATTAAAGTATGTCTAATAACTAATTGAAGTGGATTCAAGTGATAGTCAAATTTGAGCAGAGCTTTTAATAGCCAGAAGCAAATAAGCAGAATGCAGCCTGCTGATAAGGAGGCACAGAGTGTTTTGAGTGCTGCCATATGTGCAGATACAAGTGATCAGCCTTGCAAACAGAATCAGAAAGGGCTCAGCACCGTCTCAGGGCTGGGTCTTGTTTGCTTTCAGGACCTATCAGAGGAGCCTCTCACGGCAGTTTTTCAAAGTGACATGTTCATGGGAGTGAACTGGAGACAAACAATGTTGTTGTTGGGTAACATAATGAAATATGGCTCGTGCTTCACTGCAGGAAAATGACACTGAGCCAGATTTGATGTGGCATTTGAAATAAGAGAATCTAATAATATCCAATGGCTTTCAGAGGGGTAAATGGAAAGCTGGAGATTTGTCTTAGGCCTTCTAATTGGGGCTGGATGAAGTCATAAAGGGGCCAGGGGCTGTAGCGAGCTGCAGGCACTGTGAACCC
The DNA here is from genome assembly GCF_021018805.1 of Prinia subflava. Taxonomy (NCBI): domain Eukaryota; kingdom Metazoa; phylum Chordata; class Aves; order Passeriformes; family Cisticolidae; genus Prinia; species Prinia subflava. The sequence continues at coordinate 1,855,299 of NC_086257.1, forward strand.
CTTGATGAAGCTGACCATTTGTGCCAGTCCCTCAAATAAAAGTTTAATGTTTAAGAGCTGTGTTGCTTGAAGTTCTGGTCTCAAGGGTAATTCTGAGTCATGCAGCACCATACAGAAATTCTAACTGAGGTGTATAAAATTAATCACTTTGAGTATTAAAGTTCAATTTTGGACTTCAGTTAGAGTGTTTATGAACCATATGAAGCAATATTATGCTTCCTGATTATAAAGATTATTTCAGTTATTGGTTAAAATATTTTTGAGGGTTTTTTTTGTCTAGCTTTGCTAATCACTTCCAAGCACTTAGTAGGCTACAAATTGCACACCAGTAAGCAGCCATATAGAATACTTTCTGTGTTGGTAATATGATACATTAACTAATAATCCAAACAAAGTATTATAAATTGCTACTTAATTCTGAGACAGTCAAGCAGAACTAAATATATTCCATTACTTTGAAAATGTGAATAATTTCTTCTGGAAATAAGAAGTTTCTCTTTAGCTTCGAAGTGTAATGGTAAAACCCAGAAAGTCATGAGTGCACAATCAGGAAATGGGATTAGCTGGTTATAAACCATCTCAGGTCAGTGGCAAAGGAAAAGCACTTTACAGTTTCAAAGGCAGCAGAAGTAAGAAAAGAAAAATACGAAAGAGAACAAAGGAGAAATTATGACATGTAAAAGTGAATTAGAAAAGCTGAATGGTGCAGTGTAAAGCCTGTGACAGGCAGGGCCCATGACAGTAAGAAAGTGCCTTATTTACTAAGGAAGCAAAAAGTAGCTCTGTGCAACCTAGCAGTTCTGGTAAAAGCTTTGACATCTCTGGGCTCTGCTCCTTTAGGCAGCCCAGGCTGTCCTGCTCCTCCAGCAGCACTGGGAAATGATGGAGCCACATTTCCACAGGCAGTTCTAGCTGTGCAGGAGCTTTCTGTCCTTGCCCAGTCCTCCTGTTCCAAGAGGTTTGGGGCTCCCCTGACACGTTAGCACGTATGGCAGCTTGATTCCTGAGAGAAGGTCCATGGCAGGAGTGCCTGGGTGCTGCACTCTGAGCAGGAGCAGGGGCAGAGGATGCAGGGCATTGTGTGCAGCTGGGGATTGCCTGGGCACAGTTTTGATTAACTGGGAACAGGTTTGTGCGTGGATGCTGCTTTTTATCAGTTCAGGAAGGGAAAATTGGAATGACTGTAATCTGGGGTGAGCTAAAATAGTTCCAGATGAACTGTCAAGCTGGAGTTGAACTGGTGAGCAGGAGTTAAAGTGTGTGTGGTTGCTGTGCTGTGCTGCCTGCTGTTGGGCTCTGGCAATTTCACAGACTTCATATGATCAATACATCAGTTCTTCTGGCTGGTACACAGAGGAACAACAAGATAATTTGCTGGAACCTTGAATCCAAGAGAGATTCTCTGTGGAGAAAACCTGAGGAGTAAACCTGGTTGTACCCCAGGGCAGATTTTAGCAACATTTTTAATGGGGGATTAGAAAGTATTTTAAAAGAGCAGTATTGTTGTTAATATTGTGGGTCTGGGTGTCAGAGCATGCTCCCAGGGTGATCTAACTGCGGGGTAAAAATGGCTGTGGACAGACTGTAGAGGATAAGAGAAGGCACCAGTTCCCTTCTCTCATTTTTTCTCTCTCCCTTCTTCTCAATCCCTGCTGTAGATGAAATGTTTAATTTTGCCCGTGGTGAGTGGGTGACAGGAGCAGGGTGGAGCAGAAGCCCCAGGGTGTGAAGCAGCCCATCTGCCTGTGGGGGTGTGGGGGAGCCTTGGACACGCTTCTCCAGGGAAGAGTCAAGTGGGTGGAGGATGCACTTTGGGATGTGGCAATTCACTGCAAACCCAGAATTCAGGTCAGTCTCAGCATCCCTCTGTTCTGGTCGTATCAACCATTCAAAGTGGTCAATAATATGAATTTAGCAGGGCTAGAACCTCAGTGTCTGTCAGAGGGAAGAGCAGTAAGAGGGAGATTTAACAAATTCACAGTTGGTCCCTGGCTTCTGCCTTGGATTTGGGTTAAACCCTTGACAACCACAGCACACAACAGTTACATTGCTGCAGTTAAATCAGCCAAATTGTCCCATCATTTTGGAAGCCCTGTAGGAGAGGTGGGAGAAGGAAGGGTTAGTCTGGCTCCTGAAGAAAAAAATGGCATTGATTTCTTAAAAAACACAAAATCCTGGAAATTCAAACAAATGCTGTAGTTTAGTTTTCCAGTCTAGGACTACACAGAAAAAAGCAACATGAATCCTGACAACATGAGGGACTGAGGAGGAATTTTGTCTTTTTCCTCTGAATCCCTTCCTCACCCCAAAGTGCTCGTTAGCACTGCAAGCCTGCAGTGCTTGGTGGCAGCTCAGTGTGAGATTGGAGGATGCTGTTCCTCACTGTGGCTTTATACAGAGTGTTGGATGAGACAGAAATCAGATGAAACATCTCCAACAGCTTGAACAGGCTTCCATCATATCTGGACCTCGGTGGCTCTCAGAGAGCTGTCAGCTGTAATCTGCTGGGCTGGCGTCTGTGGGTGTGTGTACATGTATGGAAATAGTTTTGAGCATCACAGACTGAAAAGAGCAGAATCAAAAGCTGCTTGCTCAGCTGGATGCTCACATGCCACTGCAGACTTTGTCAGTAGGTGGGTACCTGTGGCTGTCACATTGACAGGATATTTTTCTCCCACTGTCTCTGAAAGAAGACAAGTGGCTGGTTTTCCACAAAATACCTTTCCCTGTCATCTGCTGGGCGTATTTCCCACACAGAGGGTTCACTCTGGACAGCAGCATCTCCCACTATGAATCCTCCAGGCCCGCTGCAGTACCATGGTTGGTACTTGATCCTCAAAAAGCATCTCCATCCCTTCCACCCTGCCCTCTGCTCATCTTCACGTGCAGTCTATTGATGCCTTCGGGTGGCTCCCTAGAGCAGGGGCTGGACAAGATTCAGAGAATAAAGTGGGTATTTATTAAAGGCCTTCAATAGATGCACCTCGGGCACTCAGAGCCTCCCAGAGGCTGCACCCAAGGTGGACGATGGTCACGAGTTTTTCAGACAATTCTAAGTTTGGTCCATTTCCATATCAGGGGTTAATGCTCCAATTACAGCTTCAGGTAATGAAGTCATTTACCCCCAGTTTGCTCCCCCAAATTCACTTTTGTTTATACTTCTCAGGGCCTGAGGCTGTGAGGTGTCCCTGAGTTCCAGGCCCAGAGGGATTGTTGTGTCTGACCAAAGTGTGAAGACAGTAACTAACACTCTATATGGAGTTCAGAGTTACACACTAATGCAGTTCAGGATTTGAAAATTATAAAGGCTAAAATCCTAAGGCATCATTCAATAACTATTATTTCAGATTCTAGGCAAGACAACATCCTGTCTTTAGGGTTTCTAAGCTCACAGAGTGTTCAGGCTGGGTGCCCCTTTTTGGAGCACTGCTGTGTGTGAGACGAAAGGCTCAGCAGCCTCTGATGGCATTGCTCTGGTTCATTTGTTGTCAGGGTGTTGGAGCTCCTCACTAAGGCGGAGGTCAGAAATGCCTGACTTCATGTTTTTAGATTAAAACGTGACTTCCCAAATCTAAATTTGCCATGGTTATGTAACACTACATCTGTGGGGGACACAGGACTGTCCATGACTGTGGCAGACGGGTTTTGGCTCAGAGCTGCCCTTTTGTCCTTGGACTAGGAGAGGGCAAATCCCCCCAGCTCCTCCGAAGCAGCAGCTGAGTTCTGGGTGTTTCTCTGTGAATACTTTCGAATTGATGCACCAAGTGCTCTGCACATCCCAGTGGAAAGACCCAGTATAACCAATCTTATGGCCTTTTCATACAATTCAGTGGATATTTTCAATCTACAAGCAAGAATCCACGTTGTTGAGTGTTTTGGGATGCCAAGTTTCTACATACTTCTGTAACTTTACATTTTACCCTTGCAAAGTATGACCTTTACAAGGGTGCAAATCTGAAAAGGATTTTCTGTCCTTGAGATCTATCTTTTTCAGGTCTTGTGGGAGTTTTTTAGACACACTTATTGTTCTGGATTCTTTTAATTAAAAACGTGTTGAGGGCTGCCCATTAATTCCTTGCTATTCTCTGTTGGCCTGCCCTATCCGATATTCATTGTGCAGTAAGATTGTACTATTTAAATTGGGATCAGTGCAGCATCCCTGCTGCTGGTTCCTCTCCAAAAATGAGAATTATGTGGCTAATTTTGTGTGGTATCTTTAAACAGGGGCATCTTGCAGCTCATTATTTTCTTTGAAGATAAAGGTTCCCTTCCATCTCTCCTCAGATTGTAGGGGTGTAACTTCAGGCAAATGAGCTTCTTTCAAAGGGTTGGGTGGTGAGGTTGTTTGGCTGGGTTTTTTTCCTCTCACCATTGCAGAAAATGTTGAGTTGTTGTTCTTTTAGACAGCAAATAATCTTCCCCTGTAGTTGCAAGTTCTTTGTGTTCTTTTAATAACAATTGAAAAAGCTGGAAAGAGGGGAAGTGGTTGCAGCAGAAATAATGGGGAAAGTTCACTGGTGCAAAGGCTGCTCCTATGGCATTTCCACATGTCAGAAGCTGGAGTGTTTCTTCTGGAAGCCAGGGCACAGGGCTGGGAGGTGTTTGCAGCAGATGCCCAGACTGGAGCAGAGCATTGGGGAGCCTCCCTTCCCTCTTGGCATGCCTGGTGAGCAGTGGGAGCAGCCTGGGGAGCGCAGGGGTTGTGTTTGTCCCCTCTGTGGGACTGGCAGCCGGGTGCAGGGAGGGTCCGCACGCCCTGCTCAGCCTCAGGGAGGGAACAGCCTGGGACATTGCTCATCCTCCCAGAAACTCTTGAGCCTGTCAGTTGTTCCAGCCACTGGTTTAGCCTCAAAAACAACAAAAAAAATTGAAACCATAGAAGCTGAAGGAGGACAGGAGTTTGGAGAGCGAGATCCTGCTCATGGCCCTCTGACAGGAAGGCTGAAAGGCTGACCTGTGTTTTGTATCCCAAAGAATCCACATTAAGGGGAGGGAATGGGAAGGTCTCCACATGTCTCAGCTGTGAGAAGAGCCTCAGCCAGGTCTCCTGCTTCAGTAGAGGTGAGATAATCCAGCATTGAACACAACCCCAAAGATGCTCAGGCTGTGTTCTGCTTCCCAGGGAACATCCCCTGCCACTTCTGCCTGGGTTGGGTTGTGCTTTCCCTGTTCCACTCAGCACTTTGGGGAGCAAAGTCTGGTTAAACTTGGCTGTTTTCTGGGCTAGGGAGTGAGGACAGTTACACTCCTTACTGACAAAAAAGTGACTCTGTGTGCCTGTTCTTACCCTTCCCAGACATTGCTTTCTGCTCTCTCTTCTGGGAAAGTGTAAATTGATCTGCAACCCAAAACACTGAAAATTTGTGTGTTGGGTTTTGCATTTGCATAACTAACACAGTTATGAATAAGAATTGTTAGTAGCTTCACTTCACTGAAAGGAAAATGTTCTCTCTGTATTTTTCAGAGCAGAATTTGAGTTTCTCATGTAGTCTAGCAGCCTAGAGTGTGATCTTGGACCATTGTGAGGTAATGGTTCCATGCTGAAAGTTAATGTCATTTCAGAAAGGCCTTACTGTGCTGAGAACTGCACATTCCCACTGTTTCCAGAAAACCTAAATTAGCAGCTCAGGAAGGAACTCTCCCCTGGACATCAAATTTAAGTTTCTGTGCTTTTCAGTGGATTGTTCATTTTATTGAACACATTAGACCATAAATTATTATATTGTATAATTGAGGGGGTGATGTCACACATTTGACAGCTGTCAGTCACTGCTGTGCTTTTGGGACTGAATTACTCTGAATTATTAATGCTTCAGATGCCACAGAGCCTCCTTAATGCCCCATATGCAAGAGAGCTTTGTTAGAAAACTCTCAAAAATCCAGTTACTGTTTTTCACATAGACCAACAATGTGGCAATAATTAGCAATGACAGATGATTACACACTGAAAATGATCTTCAGAAAGGCAGTGCCATGTAAGTGCAGTTCCCAGCTGAAAGGAAAGCTGAGGTGTTCAGGCAGGCAGGAAAACCACCAAAGAAACCCAACAGAAACCCCCCTGAGGTACAGCTTGTGATGCTGCAGCTCTCAGCTTCTGCTCTAGAAACCATTTGCTGTAGCCTGTAACTTTTGGAGCAGATTTGTGAAAAAAAATGTGCAAAATTCCAGCTTTGTGAAGAAGCCCAAGATGGGGAGAAGGGGAATGTGTCTAAAGCAGCCTTCCAAGTCTAAGCAAGTATTTCTGAGTGTTTGCCAGTCAAAATGTGATTGCTTCTGCAAGTTCATGTGCCTGGTGTTTGGGTAGCCATCCTCCTAATCACTGATTCAGTGGCTTGAGAATAGAAACCTGTTGTGTGACAGGGTTTTCCTGAGGGAGTTTGTCACTGTGCAGAGCCAGGGTGAGCCTGTGCTGGGAACACGACTGCTGAGCCTCCAGTCCTGGCTGCAGGCTGGCTCCGGGGTCCTGGGGCAGCCTTTGCCCTCTGGGGGGTTCAGTGCTGTGGGATATCCACAGCCCAGGCTGGGAAGCTGGGCTGGGCTCTGGAAACTCTGGAAGAAATCATTGCTTGAGCTCTCCTGTCTCCTAACACAGGAATCTGTGGCAGCAACCAGATATCCATGAACCAGGGCTAAATTAGGAATAAGATCAGGGCATCAGAACACTTTTTGTTCCAGGAAACAGCTCAAAAAGTTCCTCCTTCCTACACAATTAATGGGAGATACCAAGACACCCATTGTAATCACAATTCCACTGGAAGCTGTTTGTACATGATACATTGAAAAATTCAGAATCCACAAAAGTTGCACTATGATGTTCTTTTACCATTTTTTTAGAACATACCTCTGAATACTTACATAGAGCCTTAGGACATGTAGATTAGCTAGAGCTCCAAACCAAATGGGTTTAGAATTGCATTTTTTTTAGAAAATAGTAGTTTTGAGTCGTGTGGAAAGTCAGAGCCATGTATTTGAGCAAAGCAAAAAGAAAGAGGGGAGGGTAGGGGAGGGTACGGGAGAGGGTAGGGGAGGGTAGGGGAGAGGAGAGGGGAGGGTAGGGGAGGGTAGGGGAGGGTAGGGGAGGGTAGGAGAGGAGAGGAGAGGGTAGGAGAGGGTAGGAGAGGAGAGGGTAGGAGAGGAGAGGGTAGGAGAGGAGAGGAGAGGAGAGGAGAGGAGAGGAGAGGAGAGGAGAGGAGAGGAGAGGAGAGGAGAGGAGAGGAGAGGAGAGGAGAGGAGAGGAGAGGAGAGGAGAGGAGAGGAGAGGAGAGGAGAGGAGAGGAGAGGAGAGGAGAGGAGAGGAGAGGAGAGGAGAGGAGAGGAGAGGAGAGGAGAGGAGAGGAGAGGAGAGGAGAGGAGAGGAGAGGAGAGGAGAGGAGAGGAGAGGAGAGGAGAGGAGAGGAGAGGAGAGGAGAGGAGAGGAGAGGAGAGGAGAGGAGAGAAGAGAAGAGAAGAGAAGAGAAGAGAAGAGAAGAGAAGAGAAGAGAAGAGAAGAGAAGAGAAGAGAAGAGAAGAGAAGAGAAGAGAAGAGAAGAGAAGAGAAGAGAAGAGAAGAGAAGAGAAGAGAAGAGAAGAGAAGAGAAGAGAAGAGAAGAGAAGAGAAGAGAAGAGAAGAGAAGAGAAGAGAAGAGAAGAGAAGAGAAGAGAAGAGAAGAGAAGAGAAGAGGAGTTCAAGCCTGTGATGACATTTTGGGCGTTGCTGACATTTGACAAGTTTGCCTATTGCAGATTAATGGCAAAGGAGAGGAGATGAAAATGAGACTGATAGAAAACTGCCTGACAAAAGGAGGCAAAAGGTTAGCCATAAAAAAGAAGAAAATAAAGAAACAAAAAAACCTTTTCAAGGAGGGGGAAGGGTCTAGGTTTTGATGAATGAATTGCCAAAGTTTCAGGAGTTCACATTGCTGGACATGCCTGGGTTGGGAATGCACACAGGAACTGTCCACTGTGTTTTCCCCCATAGCCCAGTGTTAGGAATCCTGTGAAAACAAGTTTCCCCCTGATGTTCCAGTGACTGTTCCTGGCAGTTTTCCAGCAGGGGCAAACGCCAAGGAAGCAAAGGGAACATGTGTTATCTGCATCTCTGTGTTTGGTCCTCCCAAGACTTTCAGCTTCCTTTACGTTTTTGGGAATCATTTGGCACTAGCCAGTGGAACCTGGGTTCTTTTCAGGATGCAGTGGTATTAAAGCCTTCTTTTTAAACTTGTTTCAAAGATTATATTCATTGTTTGTCCTAGGAAAAGGAAATGCTTCAGAGAAATAGATACTCTGTTGAAAAGGGGGGTTCCTTCCTTTTTTTCTTTTGGTAGCTGTTGTTTCAGTAATCCCTCAGTGCCACCCTTGGCACAGAGCACTGGGTGCCAGCTCCCATTCCCTGTGGAAGTGGAAGGGCTCTCTGTACAGGCCCTGCAGTGTCTGTCCATGTCCCACGGAGAGGAGGAACGCCGTGTCACTGAAATCGTATTTTCTGTCTTCTGTGGGAGAGGGGTCAGGGGCAAGAACTCCCTACTGGCCTTGCCTCAGGAGAGACACATGTCCTGCTTTGAGTTCTGCAAGGGGCTTTTAAATGCAAAATATGGAATGTGGAAACTGGTGTGGAAAGGGAGGAGGAGGGAATGCAAAGGTTCGGCTGAAGCAGTTTCACGCTTCGAAGACTGGAAATGGTAAGTGCTGTTACATGTGAACAAAGCAGACTCTCTAATTATAGTTTTGCTAATCCAGACAGAAATAGTTGATCTTTCCCAGTCCCTGAGAAAGGCTGAATAGGTTAGTAGTGAGAGTTCTCATCACCACAACTCATGATTATTATTACAAAATATTCCACAGGAGCTTGCTGATGCTGAGCTTCTAACAGCTCATTTACTAGCTAGGTGATCAAATAAGGCTGGGAACTCAATATCCTGACTTCTTTTTTATAAGAGGCCATCTATTTCATCATGAGCATCTCTCTCAGCATTCAGCTGGAGGAAGGCAGCCTTGCAGGAACTGGGGAAGTCAAATGGAAGCCAAGGATGATTATCTGGTAGAGATGGAGAAGTTTTCAGGGTGGATATAGAAGACAAATGAGAATTTAATTTAATCACCACCTTGGAGACAAACCCCTGGTGTTCCCAAGGACATGTCTGTCCTTCACAGCCTTTCCTATTTAGTGACAGACAGGCAGTCCCTTCCTCCTGTGGAGTTCCAATGCTGAGTGATGGTGCAAGGCCAGCTGTTGCAGGCAAGGAGAGCTGGAGGTGCTCAGGCTGTGCTGCTGGTGGGGCTCCTCAGAGCACAGCTGTCAGACCTGAGCAGGGGCTGGGGACTGGGCAAGGACTCCTTCCTGCCACCTCAGAGCCTCCCACCATGCTGGCGTTAGGCTGAACATGTCACAGTGGGAGTGGGTAGAAACTGATTACATGACTTTCCTTTCCTTTCCTTTCCTTTCCTTTCCTTTCCTTTCCTTTCCTTTCCTTTCCTTTCCTTTCCTTTCCTTTCCTTTCCTTTCCTTTCCTTTCCTTTCCTTTCCTTTCCTTTCCTTTCCTTTCCTTTCCTTTCCTTTCCTTTCCTTTCCTTTCCTTTCCTTTCCTTTCCTTTCCTTTCCCCTTTCCTTTCCTTTCCCCTTTCCTTTCCTTTCCCCTTTCCTTTCCTTTCCCCTTTCCTTTCCTTTCCCCTTTCCTTTCCCCTTTCCTTTCCCCTTTCCTTTCCCCTTTCCTTTCCCCGACTTTCCCCTGCCAAGACTTTCCATGCTTCTGGGCAGAATGTTGTAACAACAAGGCAGTAGAGATTTTTAAGTCTCAAACCTGAGCCATACTGAAAGGGAAAACAGATTTCATGGGAGTTTGAGTGTCCCTGCTTGGGAAAAATGGGGTTTTTCGAAAATTTTATCTAGAGGCTCTTCAAATACACATCACTTCAGTCTTACTGAAGGCTTTTGAAAAAAGTAAATTGGACAAAAAGCTATGATCAAAAAAAAATGGAGATTGAATAGAGAATTAAGAATCATCATTTTTCACAGGAGTATCATTAGATCATTTGTTGGAGGTGCTGTTGAAGTCAGGGATGACGTGGTCATTGGCAAAACAGCTGCCTTTATTTCTGGTTAGAAAGCAACAGTGGGCATTGTGATGGATGAGGAACACTGGAGTGGAAAGATGGGAGAACATATGTTTCATAGAAATCACCTTTTCCTTGCCAGCATTTCTGACCCTGCCGAATTCTAAGCTTTCCTGGAAAACTGGGAATTAGAGGAGTAACTGCAACTTCCTCATTTACAGTGCAGTGTGATTCCCTCTGGACCATTTGAGGGAAGGACAGTTTGTACTAATTATCCTGTCTTTGAGCATTTTGTAATCCTATTGTTTTAAAATGTTTCTTTTTAAGATCACTTACTTCAAAATACAGATTTATTTAGAGAAAAGTGTCCCCTAAAAATTAAGCAAACTTAGCATCAGTTCAAGAAATTTCTTCATCACACTTTCCTCATAACAATGATAAATTCAGCAACAATTAAAGGTAGAAGGGTTTTTTTAAATGGTACATGCAGAACAATGAAGTACAATGGCTATTCTGTGTACACAACATACATTTAGCACTAGAGTATTTATTAAAAGGACACACTGAGATTCTTCCGTGCTGTCTATACCTGAAAAAAATCTGAAGGGCATCTGTCAGGGTAATACAATGGATAGATGGTGATAATTAATACTTGTTGCAAGAAACATGCTAAGATGAGGAATTCAAACAAAAACATCGTGCTCTCCTTTTTTGTTCCAGGCAGATAAAGTAGAAATAAATGAATCATATCTTTGAAATGCCATTCAAAGCTATTTATTTTGTACAATGTCTGTTTATCAGGTAGAAGCATCTCCTAGTGCTTTGGACAATGAGAGTATCTGTTTGCAAATAAATTTTGTTAGCATCAGGAAGATAGATCTCATTCATTATCTAGACAAATATAAATGAAGCTTGATAATGGGAACTGAATTCGTTATTACACAGAATCTGTTCTTTAGAATGTACTTTTGATTTACTTTTCTCAACTCTTTTTGCCTTAACTAGCTTCAGGAATGGTAATCATGGACTTACAGAATTTTTGTCCTGGTGAATAGCCCAGGAGCTGCTGGGGTGGGTGAGCCCAGGCTGCAGAGGGGCATGCAGCCTTCCTCAGTGCTGCTGCAGCTGCAGCTGCCCCTGCAGGGCTGCCGGGTGTGCAGGGAGGAGCAGGAGCCCCCTGTGGCCCCGGCAGGAGCTGGGTGAGCCCTGCAGTGCTCAGAGCTCTCTGATGGCCCCTTAATGCACGTGTGGATGGGGATCCTGGGCTGACAGCGCTCTCAGGGTCAGAGGGTAATTCCAGCTGGCAGTCCTCTGCTTCTCCAGGGGCTTTAGTGCAGCAGGGAAATCGGTGCTCTCTCTGCCCCCTTTAATCAAGGGTGCTTCCATGCTGATGGGTCCTGTGTGGGGGAGCTCAGCTCTGGGCAGCTGTACCCACACAGCACATCCTGCCTCGCACAGGAGCTCTGCTGAAGCTGTTCCTGATTGCATGCAGCACACAGAGCCTGCAATTTCACAGCCTTTTCAAATCAGCACACTGCAACTGATAATGCAACATTCAGGATGTTTTAGCTGACAGAGGAAATTGCAGTGTAGAGCAAACTGGTGGTACTTGAAATAGGCTGATTTGCTCTTCAGCAGCAGAGCCCATTAATTCCTGTGGGATCCGTGGTGTTCCAGCTGTGGAGTACCTGCTGAAGAGGATTTTATCAGCTTGTGCTGTTCAGTGTTGTCACTCCCCCTGTTCACAGCACAACCTGAGCTGCTTTAGATTTGAATTAGATGCACCAGCAGTGTGGAAGCTTAAACTCAGCGACTGTGTTTACACGTGTTGCACCTTCACAGGCCTCAGCTGTGATTGTGTTTTATGAGGTACCCTGAGAAAACAGGAGCCCAGACAAGTCTGGCTAGAAGGAGATGCAGAGCAAAGCTGATCTCTGTGGTCTTGCTTAGGTGATTTCTGATGGCTCAGTCAGATACATCTGGCTAAGGTAATTCTGTGTCCCATTTAAAGTGTCTGTTCAAGGAAGGGCTCTGCTCATTGGTTCTGTGGTTTTCTAGGCCTGGTTGGGAGGAAGCTGCTTCATTCAGTTCTTTTCAGCAAAGGACTTAAAATATTCTTAATTTTCATCAGTGGCTAGAGGAGGGATGTAGCATCTGCTTAACAGTTAAGGAGACACTGAAGTGCTTCACTGTTAATTCAGTGCCTGATGCAGGTAGCTCTAAAAACCTGCATGGATTTCCAGGGATGTTTGATCCTAGGTGTGTTACCTGACAACAAAATGTAAGGCAGCTGTAGCACGGTTCAAAGAGATTGGAGATGGACTAGATATTGTGTGGAGGGGTTTTAAAGTTAAAATCGTGAACAATAAAATGAAACAGAAAGGTTAGCAGAGGTTCCCTCCAGTGCTTAAAAATGTGATGCTAAAGCCTTCCTAATCTTCTAAAGTTCCTAACAAGGCACGAATGTTTCCTGGGAGCAGGCAGGTTTTCCTACAAGAATTTAATCTGGTTAGAGTTTGTTGCTAATGCTTCCTAGTGCTTTCAGCACTTCCTCGTTTGGTGTCTGCAGATGACCCACAACAAAGTTCATCCTCTGCCCAGCTCACCGAGGCACTTACTGCCTGCCTCCTGGAGAGCTCTAATCAGCAGCTTTTTTCTGAGAGGTGTTTCATGTTTCAAATAAATCAGTTCCTGGGACAAGCCCCGGTATCTTTCAGGCATGCTCTCCTCATGTCAGTGAGGATCAGCTGCGGTTTGCAGAGCTTTGAACTCGTACTTGGGTAAAATTGCACTCAGCATTCATCATTCTTCCCTCAGAGTCAAGTTACTTCTTAATTTGGATTTTTTTTAATATTACTTAAATGTTAGGATCCATCTAAATGATGTCAATTATTCCACCTGTAGAATGAGAAAAAAATTTCTTGTGTTTAGATCATATGAATGTTATGAAGTTCATTTTGTTGATATTTGTAATAAATTTTGAACTTGGAATCACTTCAGATGTTTTCATCTAATCTCTTTGGTGAGGAGATACAGGAATGCTGGTCAAGGCTAATCTTAGTCCTTTTTAGTGTTCACAGGATCCTTCTCTATTTAGGGTAGAGGAAGAGAAATATTAGAAGATATTCAGAGCCCTTTGAGACAGGTTCCTGCTTTGGCATCTCCATGTGAGGAAGGAGCTCCTCTGTCCCTTGGCTGCATCAGCACCTTCATGAGCATCTCCTGTCTCTTGGGCTTGCACAGCACCCAAAGACTCAAATTTTCTCTGCAGCATTCAGTATCATTAACTCATCTTAAACAGGCAGAAGCCACACCAGTTGTGATATATTAAGACAGAAGGGGAAATGTTTTCCTCTACGTGCCAGTAAAGACACATGGACTGCATGTATGAAATAGGGGAGCAGCATGCTGGACCACAAGGTGTGTCAGGGCAGAGAGCATTCCCAGATGCTCCTAGCCCAGATCCCTCCAATACCCATTTCTGTGCACTGCTTTAGAGGCTCTCAGGACATGGAATTGTGCTCCATGTGAGCACCTTTGGGTTCAGTTGTTCCAAATGGGGCACTTCTCCAGCACAGCCAGATTAAAAAAATAATACAGCGTGGTGAGGCTGCCTTGCTACACGGAAATAAATCAGCCTGAATGCTTTTGTTACAAATGCCAGTTGCAATGTAAGAGGGCAATATTATTTATAAAGAACAGCCCTAATACTCCATGGCATGGTTTATATAGTCATTTTAATAGATGCTGTTATTGCTGCTGCTGTGTTGTTTTGTGACAGTAACCCTCTCTGAAACTATCCAGAGTCAATTCCACATTTTGAGAAATAAACCCATTCCTTTTATTGCAGCTGACAGAGTGCTCTGTTCTAAGCTCCCGTTAAACAGAACTCCTTTAACCCACCTGGAACAAATAGTGTCTCCTTCCACACATGAGTATTGATTTGGGCAGCCAAAGCAGGATGTAGGTGCTTTGTTTAGGTCAGCAGGGCAGATTTACATTGTTTTTTCGAGGACTCAGACTCTCCTGGAGTATATTTAATATTTTTTAGCATTCACTGCTAGAGCCTGTGCAATTTGCAGAGCTTTCTTCGTGGATAGGGTTTCAAGCAGAACAGCTTGTTATCACTTTGGAAATGCTGGATGCAAATGCTGGGAAAGTGTAACCAAAACCTCACCCAGCAGAGTCACTGCAGCCCCAGCTGGACACGTGTTCCATCCAGGGTGCCACCACAGTGTCACTTGGAGGGAGATGGGCATGGAGGTGGCACCTGCTGGGGGGAATCCTGCACAATTCCCACCCTGAGCTGTGCTCAGACCCAGCTATTGATACACGTCCTTGAGATCTGGGAGCTCAGAGAGGTGAAAACTGCCAAAAATTAATAACTCTGTGGGCACAGCCCTCGCTGGGTTTCTCACGGCTCTGCTTGGAATTAGGGATCCTCACTTTGGGGGCTGGATTAGTGCATGATCAGAAATGCCCCCTCAGTTTTCCTTTCTCTGTCACCATTCCAAGGCTGAATTGTCAAGGGGCTTTTTTTCCTTCCCTCCCAGGGCTGCATGTGTTTAAAAAAATACCGAACACCAATTAATTTGTCTAATTTACATGAAAAAGTGCAGAAGATGTCTTTTTTCCATAATTAACTATATTTTGCAATTCATTAAAATTCTGCAGCCCTCCACATAATGGAGCCCTATTCACTCCATAGGAGATAAGTGCTTAATTCCAAAAGGGGCAGACGGAGAAGGCAGAAAGGAAGTGGAGGAGGGCAAGATTAGCATTTTCTATATTAGTTATGCATATTCATGAGGGAAAATGAAGCCCTGCCAATTCATGTTGGCTTTAAGTTTATTTTGTGGGGGTATTCACAACACTTCAACAAATGGTTGGTGTGGATTTTTCCCGGTTTTAATTGAGCAGGAGGGCGGTGACAGGCTTTTCAGTGAACCCAAAGTACACGAGGAGCAGACGGAGCTGTGTGTCAGGGCAGGGATTGCTCCCCAGGGCTCTCCTTCCCTCTGGTACCACCATCCACAGAAACTGGGAGAGCAGGGTGGGAGCCTGCAGCCTCCAAATGGACCCCAGATCCCTCAAACACCTCTGAATTATCTTCGCACAACAAACGAGTGGATTTAGGCTCAGGAATAGTGCCTACACATTTTTCTCACTTTGGGATTAGATCAGCCCATCATGCAGTTTGTGGCTTTTCCATCAAACAGCAGCATCATCCCTTTCTCTCCCAGCCAGCTGCTGGGTGAGCCCTGGCAGCTGGGCATGCCAAAAGTTTGCCCACATTTTGCTCTTCTCCTCCACCCTGGCTCTGTCTCTCTCAGATTTCCCATTAAAGATTTTTTCTTTCCTAAATCAGCTCTGTTGTCAGATGAGCCTGCCTGCTGGTTGAAGTCCCCCCTGAGGGGCGTGCTGCTCGTTGCCACTGGGTTGGCAGAATGGTTTTCCTCACCCTATCTGGCCCATCCCAGGTGGTGCTGAGCATCTGTTCTGCTGCCCCAAACCTCAGAGCACTTCACAGGCAGAACAAGATAAAATAATAAACTGAGATATCAGTAGTGCTCGATGAAAACACTGTAGCTGTTTACATGCTTCACACAATTTATGTCTGAAAGAAAGTGCCACTAGAAAAGTCCAAGCAATGTGAGAGAAGATAGTTGTTTTAATGAAGGGCTGATGGTAATAATTGGTGTTAACTTAAAGCCACACTGCACAAAATGCTAACTAATGCTGGAGCTCCAGCACCGAACTGTGTCTCCAAAAATTGTCTTAATGACTCACTTTGCAATTTTCTGCACAGTATTTAGTTAGCATTTCACATTTCAGAACACATTACCCTGCAAATCATGGGGTTTTTAATTCAACCCGAAATGTGTTGAGCTTTTCTATCTCAGTGTGTTCACATATGTGCATGTATACCTGTGCAGAGGAGGGCTGGAATAAGGGGAAGATGAAAGGAAGGGGGAAAATTGGAGAGGGGAAATGAAATCCAGAAAGCTTCAACCAGGTGTAAATGGCAGAGTATTTATATCCCTTCAGCTGACTCTGGTGCAGGGGGAGCCTTGAGATCTGGCACAGGAGAGGGAGTTCCTTTTGACCAAGTCACACCGTTTACTTTGGCTGCTCCATTAATTTCCCCTCACATCTGTTTCATTTCATCTGGAGATCAGGAGGCGAGCCAGTGCTATAGACACAACTTTGGGAGCCACTAATTTAATTGAGTTCCCTTTTTATTTTGTTCCCCTGCGTTTGAGGTTTCTGAATGCCAAAACTTGAAGCAGTAACATAAAAGAGGAATTAAATTTGAAACAATTTTGCTTTTCCTAAAAGCATACAAGTTCAGACTTTCACCCCAAAATAAATTGTGAAGTTTCCATCTACCCCAGAACTCCGCAGGCACAATCACACTCAGTAAGAGAAGCACAGGTCTCTGTCACTACCACAAAATGTGCAATTTAAAACATCCCTGGAGGCATCTGGGTTCAAAAGGATCAATGCATAACCAGGAAGGAGCCTGATCTCCAGAGTTGTGATGTGGAAATGGGAAGTTTCCTAAGGAGCAGTACTGCACACAAGCACAGTCACTGGAAGCAGGAGCTGTGGGCTGAGCTGCAGGACTGCCCTGGAGGGGACCAGTGTCACTTTCTGTCCCAGTGTGTCCCAGTGTGTCACTGTCTGTCCCAGTGTGTCACTGTCTGTCCCTGTGTGTCCCAGTCTGTCCCAGTGTGTCCCAGTCTGTCCCAGTGTGTCCCTGCTGCTTCCACCTCATGCCAGTGTCTCCAAAGCCATGTGCTGCTGCTGCCTTTAGTCCTGCAAGTGATGCCTGTTGCTGGGTTGATTTTGTCCTTTCTCTTCCCAAATGTAATTTGGTGGGGTTTCTTCATTTTTTGTTTATTTGTTTGTTTTGTGATTTGGAATGTAATTGCTAAATCGAAGATTTACAAAGACTGTGAGCAGTTTAAGTGTGGTCCTGGACGTCAGTGTTCTTGTTTAGCTTGTGCTCACTGGGCTGCCTAAGGAGTGGAGTTCTCTGTACACGTCCTGAAAATAAAATTATGTGCTCAGTTTGGGTTGGAAGCACTGTGAGTGAGAAGGACAGAATTTTTTGTTTTCCCAAAATTAGGCTGAGTCTTGCCACCATCACTGTGCTGGGACAGGTTACCCCCTCTCAGGCTTTCTGGTGAAAAATAGCATCTCTTGTATAATGGGACATTATGAGGGAAAACCTCCCAGGGGTTGTGGAGAGGTGAGTGCAGTGCAGTGGTGGAGCTGTGCCATCACCTCAGGGAGGCTGCAATGCCAGTCGTGTTCTCAGCACCCAAACTGCACCAGCAGTGACACACCACCCCCTCTGCTTTGGGGACGTTCCATCTCCTTCCTTGGGAGCAAACTTACTCTTTCCCTGTAAAACCCAGTTATTCTTCCTGGGAATCAGGGAGGCTGTGGGGGACAGGCAAAGCCCAAACACTTCCTCCTGCTTCTCCAGTGCCTTCCTTGGCCAGCAGCTGGTGATGGAGAATACCTTAAAGGTGACCCACCCTCCCTGCAGGACAGCCAGGCAAAGCAGAGTGACAGGGAATGAAAGCCTTTGCTTTCTTTTTCTCCCTAAACAACCCATGAAGAGTCCTGATCCCTGAGCCCCACGGAGCTGGAAGCCACAGGCAGCAGCAGGAGCAGAGGCACTGAAGAGAGGTGACCCATCCCCAGATGGCAGCATGGCCCAGGAGCAGCTCCGGGTCAGGGTCACAGCTCTGAGCTTCCTGAGACTTCCCTGTGTTCTGCTAAACCAAAGGCTGAATGCTTGGAGCACCAAGAGCCCAACAGCTGAAGATTTGTCACCTGCCTCCCCCTGAGGACAGCCAGGGTGACCTGCAGAGGGGTGGCAGGGTGAACATTCCCAGGAGCAGGTGGGGAGCACCCCTGCCTCCCCAGGCTGCAGGCAGCTCCTGCGTGCTTCCCAGAGCTCAGCAGGCAGATTCCTGTGGTGCTCACTGGTTAGCCTGAGCATGAAATATTAAATGGATATTGACTGGGACTGAGGAGTGCATTAGGGTTATTGAGCCAAGAGTTAAATACTGACTGTTGCAAAAGTGAGCTAATACTTGTACAAGTGACCATTTGACCACTCTAACGCTCGGTACGTGTGTTGCTGCTTCCATTTGGGGTATCTTCAGTTAAGCATCCAAAGAACACATTCAGGGCAGGATTATTTATAAAAAATAAGTAAAAAGTAAAGACTTGTCCAGAAAATAAAGAGTCAGGGGCTGAGAGGAGCATTAGAGCCAGTACAGCAGTCACTGGTGTGCAGGAGAGTTGGGAATGTGGTAACAGTGAGCACAAAAAGAGACAAGAGACTCTTTTAACCATCTCTCCTAAGATGGAAAATATTTTCGTTTCTGTGTGGGACAGATCAATGCTCAGACAAGGTTTTGAGATCTCAGATCCATCCAGCCCTGATGCCCCACTGGGTGTGACAATGTGGAGGAAGCCAGGATTTCGTGAGTGCCTCGTCAAGCACTGTTGTGTGCTGGATTTGGAAGATTGTGCCAGAACTTCCATAGCTGCAAGGAGCTGAAATCATCTCTCATGGAGTGGATGTTGAGCTTATCCATCTAGTAAATTAGAACATTATTAAGGAAATGATTGCACGTGTTTCTATTTAGTTTTCATTCCATTCCCAGCTAGGATAATTGCATGTTCCTGAAAAACATTGTAAAGCACTGTTTGAAAGCACAGGAATATTTTTTATTTGTATTGGTTTTTCCAGGGATTTAGTATTGCTAATGAGAGTGAGCTGGTCCAGAGTTCCACATGAGAAGCTCGTGTGCAGCTCTTATATGAATACTTTAAAATATTTACTTGTAGGGAAAGCAAGGACTTCATTAGGTGCTGTATCATATTATGTAGCTCTGCCTGTCTTAGATGCTGAATTTGAGGGTTCTAGTTCTGTCAAATTTGTTTAATATCCTGGTGATGTATAATATAGATATTATCATAGAATTGTTTGAGTTGAAACAGACCTTAAATATTATCTCATCCTTGATCTGGGGGTTTTGTTTGCTGTAGATTTCTGTTGTTCTGCAGTTTGTTGCAGCATCATTTAAGTGTTCTGTTCAGGTCGGTGTCCTGGCAGCACCTTTATGTGCCACAATTAGCATGTATTATATTTAGAAAAAATACATTTATGGTGTAATAATGTAGATATCATGGGATTTTACCCTAACAAAATGCAGTTGAGGCCATGGATCTGCATATACAGTCCTAGCTGTGCTTAGTCTGCATGAAGGTGACATGCCAGCATTCTGTTAAATTTAACATTCCTGTTACTGCATTTCCAAAAATCCAGGATAACTTTTGTGCTGAAAATTTGTATTAGTGACAACACATGACTTCCCATTCAGCTCACATCCCAAATATGCCCCTGCTGCACCTTTCCCAGCACAGCCCTAGGAAGGGCATGTCAGCACTTCCCTCCCAGCCTCCCTCCCTGAGCAACTCCGAATTCAACTGGAAAATCTCATGCAAAGCAGAAGCTAAATGGACCAGGTGTTAACACAATTTGAGGGGGTTACTTCTGTTCAGCTGTTCCATTTAAGCAGAGCAGCTTTTTGCATGAAATACAATTTCCATTTCTGCAGATAGTGATAGAAACAAGCGCTGCTTCTTGTACGCCTTGCAAAGGCAGTGCAGGGGCGTCCTGAGCTCAGCAGGCACTGATTCCATCTCTAGCCTGCCTTCACTGATCCAACCCTTGGGTGGGTTTCCTTTTAATGTCTGCCGTGTTTTGGGCAAACCCTTTATGGTGGTGGGGGGCTGCTCAGTTCTGAGTAATGCAGAGAGCAGAACTCGTGCTTTCTACTCTTTCCTGCCCCCATCTCCCTCTGCTTGTGCTTGCCCTGCCCTCGTGTCTGTGAGAGCTGCCCTCTGGCTGGGGCTGTGCTCCCAAAACTTGGGGAGAGGAGAGCAAAGGGCTCTCACAGGTTCACAAAGGACTGCTGCTCCTAGCCCTGCTCAGGACATGGGAAGGTGCCTTGGATTCATCCCAGAGAGAGGTAGTTCTGCTCTCCCAGGGTTCAGCACCCAAAGTGCAGAGGCATCCGCTTGTCTTGAAAGGCCTTAGGGAAATTTTGCTGTGGTAATTTTGAGTCCTTGCTCATTCTGCACACACAGTTCAAGTGATAGGTGTTCCCCAGTGCTTTGCTGCCACAGCAAGTTTGTCTATAGCATCATTTTGTACACTCTCTAGGGCAGGAAACCTCATTTCCTTTATTTCTTGCAGCTTTGTGCATATTTATGGATAGACGGTTAATGATTCATAAAGATGAGCCACTTTGCTTCTTTTGAAAATATTATTACCTCTTTTGATAATGAAAATAGCCAAATAAACTATATTTCATGTTGAAAGAAAGATAATTCCTTCTGCTGCCATTCCCTTTATCTCAGGTGTGCTCTGTAATTGCAACTGGGAAGAATTTGCCTGAGGAAGATTTCCCATAAATCTAATTAAAATAGGCTTGTATCATTTTTGAAGCAGTAATTCAACACTGCAGATAGTATAAGCACCATATGTCAGATAGCATGAATCCTTTGGAAGTTTAAGATGGAAAAGGAAGCTGAGCAGCAGAAATGAAACCCCTTAATGTCTCTTGGAAAAGGCATCATCTTCCAGGACAGTGCAGTAAGTGGGCAGTTTGCAGGGAAGCTCCAAGACGTGGAAATGCTCCTCTCAGCACCATTGATCCAGGCTGACAGTGCTGCTCCTCAGCACAATTAAGCCATAAACTGGAATGTACTCTGCATGTTTGAGCCTGCCTGCAGCTCTCCCCTGCCTGGTGGCACACAGGTGCAGAGCAGCTGAGCGCTGGAAAATTCCTGACCACTTATCCCATTACCTCTGCTGTTCCCTGCAGCCCTGAGCAGGGAGGTATTTTCTTCTAAGAAAGCTTTCAGTCTTGCTTTAATACCATATTTTGCACTTAGTATTGAAGCCTGACGAGTGAGTGCTGATTTAGAATTCCTTTCCACTTCCTGCCACAGCTTGCTCCATAAATCAGATGGATGGGACCTCAAATGGGATGAGGAGAAACAGGACTCAGGAGTCACATCATGATGGGCAAGGGGGAATAAGCGTCACTGAACCCAGTGCTCGTTTTTAATGTTTAGTTACATTCTAATGGAGTCTGCTGGAAATAAAAAATCAGATTAATATTCAGTCAGCAGCTATGAAAGATGTCTCTTTAACTATGTCATAGCTAAAATTTTACTGGCAAAATACGATCAGTGTAAAACTTACTGACTAGCTACAGTTTTCCAGCAGTTTAGGTAACGACAGACCATAATCAGGAGGATGCTGAATGATCTTAAATGAGGAGTGTGCTGGTTCTGCTTAAGAAATAATTTAGTAGCTCAGAGGATTTGGGTTAGCTTCAAAAAATACTCAATTCTTTCAGGCCTAAATTTCACACTCCCCAATAGAGCAGTTCTCTGGAAAATATAGACTGAAAAGAAATAGTATGACACTGTATGTAGAGATGGTCCTGATGAACAAAACAGGAAATTCTGCAAAATGTTGAATGAATATCTTTGCTGGGAAATAGGTTGGCATTAAGAACTCTGCAAGAATTACCATTCTTTATTAAATGATTCCCTGGGGGGATTTTTTTTTTGTGCAAGGAGCACTCTAAAAATACTTTTTTACCACATGGGGAAGCCAGCAGATTTGTGGATGTGTAGGGGCAGATCCTCTCAGGGAAGCAATATAGCCAAACTCACATCAAGAAGCACTGGGCCTCACTTCCAGATAAATCTGTCACTTCAGAAAGAATGAAGCCCCACAGTGCAAATGAAGAGTCAGCTACATTGATGGGATGTTTTGTGCTTTGCCTGCCTCACTGAGCGATGCCACAACCACCTTTCCCAGGCTGGCGCTGGCACCAGTGACACTCCCAAAACAACAGCATCTTACGATTAAAAATTCTGTATATTGGTTGACATGCAAAGGAGGAAATCAACCACGTGTGTATGCAGAGGGTTAAAATTGTAAAAATATGCACAGAAAAAGCAGGGGTGAGAAATTCAACATCTTTGCATAACAGCCTTGAATGAAGTGAATATCCCTCCAGCTCTGGAATCCAGTGCTTTGGTTTTCTTGGATCAGGGCACTGGTTTCCTGAAGGTAACATGGCATAACTACTTCTCTGTGCAGGCAAAAACATCATGATCAGTTTCTAAAATTAAACTCCCTTTTGATTGAATAGATTAATTAATAATAAGGAAAGAGGAAAGCAACAAGAAAAGAAAAGAAATCCCATGCAGTAGCATACCAAAAATACTAAATCTTCTCAACTGGTTGAGGACTGTTGTGTGGTAATTGGCAAAATTATATACAGTATGATATTTGTGTGCTTTCTTGTCCACCCTCTCCCTCTTTCATTCATCAAATTGCCCGTTCCGGCTTCAAATAAATAATTGAAATAGAAAAGCTAAAGCAGATCCGTAAAAACTGAATGAGCCTTTCAGACTCACAAAAGCCTGAAGTGCTGGATTTTTTTCCGTGAAAGGACTAAACATTAAGATCGTGAACAAATCATTTTGTCCAGCTAGTGTGAGCTTCAAACACACAGCTGCATGATCCAGGGAAGTGACATATCTTCAAAGAATAAAGCAGCCTGAGTGATGGAAATCAGCCTGCCAGCCTGCACACATTTACATGAGTGCTTACACTATCAGTCAGGCATTTCCTCTAGGCCGTGGTTTTATTTCATGTGAGCTATCGGGGATTACAAATGGGCAGTTTGCGCTGCAAAGCGCTGCAGCGGGACCCGGGCACATCCAGGCATTGCCCCGGTGCCGGTGCGAGCCCCTCACTGCCCGGTGCGAGCCCCTCGCTGCCCGGTGTGAGCCCCTCGCTGCCCCGGTGCGATGTGAGCCCCTCGCTGTCCCGGTGCGAGCCCCTCGCTGCCCTGTGCCAGTGTGAGCCCCTCGCTGTCCCGGTGCGAGCCCCTCGCTGCCCTGTGCCAGTGTGAGCCCCTCGCTGCCCCGGTGCGATGTGAGCCCCTCGCTGTCCCGGTGTGAGCCCCTCGCTGCCCTGTGCCAGTGTGAGCCCCTCGCTGCCCCGGTGCGATGTGAGCCCCTCGCTGTCCCGGTGTGAGCCCCTCGCTGCCCCGGTGCCGCTGTGAGCCCCTCGCTGCCCCGGTGTGAGCCCCTCGCTGCCCCGGTGTGAGCCCCTCGCTGCCCCGGTGTGAGCCCCTCGCTGCCCCGGTGTGAGCCCCTCGCTGCCCCGGTGTGAGCCCCTCGCTGCCCCGGTGTGAGCTCCTCGCTGCCCCGGTGCCGGTGTGAGTCCCTCGCTGCCTGGTGCCAGTGTGGGCCCCTCGCTGCCTAGGTGAGGTGTGAGCCCCTCGCTGCCCGGTGTGAGCCCCTCGCTGCCCGGTGTGAGCCCCTCGGCGGGGCCCCGGTGTGAGCCCCTCGCTGCCCGGTGTGAGCCCCTCGCTGCCCGGTGTGAGCCCCTCGCTGTCCCGGTGTGAGCCCCTCGCTGCCCGGTGTGAGCCCCTCGCTGCCCCGGTGTGAGCCCCTCGCTGCCCGGTGTGAGCCCCTCGCTGCCCGGTGTGAGCCCCTCGGCGGGGCCCCGGTGTGAGCCCCTCGCTGCCCGGTGTGAGCCCCTCGCTGCCCGGTGTGAGCCCCTCGCTGTCCCGGTGTGAGCCCCTCGCTGCCCCGGTGCGGTGTGAGCCCCTCGCTGCCCAGTGCCGCTGTGAGCCCCTCGCTGTCCCGGTGTGAGCCCCTCGCTGCCCCGGTGCCGGTGTGAGCCCCTCGCTGCCCCGGTGCGGTGTGAGCCCCTCGGCGGGGTCCCGGTGCGGTGTGAGCCCCTCGCTGCCCTGTGCCGGTGTGAGCCCCTCGCTGCCCCGGTGCCGGTGTGAGCCCCTTGCTGCCCCGGTGCCGGTGTGAGCCCCTCGCTGCCCTGGTGCCGCTGTGAGCCCCTCACTGCCCCGGTGTGAGCCCCTCGCTGCCCTGTGCCGGTGTGAGCCCCTCGCTGCCCCGGTGCGGTGTGAGCCCCTCGGCGGGGTCCCGGTGCGGTGTGAGCCCCTCGCTGCCCCGGTGTGAGCCCCTCGCTGCCCTGTGCCGGTGTGAGCCCCTCGCTGTCCCGGTGTGAGCCCCTCGCTGCCCCGGTGCGGTGTGAGCCCCTCGCTCCCCGGTGTGAGCCCCTCGCTGCCCCGGTGCGGTGTGAGCCCCTCGCTCCCCGGTGTGAGCCCCTCGCTGCCCCGGTGCGGTGTGAGCCCCTCGCTCCCCGGTGTGAGCCCCTCGCTGCCCCGGTGCGGTGTGAGCCCCTCGCTGCCCCGGTGCGGTGTGAGCCCCTCGCTGCCCCGGTGCGGTGTGAGCCCCTCGGCAGGGCCCTGGGCGGGTCAGCAGGGCAGAGCTGGGGCTGGGGTGTCCAGAGCCTGTCGGGAGCTCTCTGGAGGCACCCGCTGTGTTTGGGACGCGGGAGGCGCGATGTGATGGCAGCGGGTGCTGCAGGGCCGGCTGGGCCTGCACCACAGCCTGAGCAGCTCTGCTGGAGCCTGTGGGGCTGCCTAAAACAGAGGGGAGACACAATCAAGGGAGTAAAAAGCAGTTGTAGTTATTGAAGGGCCTCCAGGTACATTTAGGGCAGACAAAGCCCACCCAGGGGCTGCACCCAATAATGGACAGTGGGTCGTGAGTTTTCATACTTCTATAAGTTTGGTCCATTTTCATATCAGGGGTTAATGCTTCAATTACAGCTTCAGGGAATGAAGTCATTTACCCCAAGTTTGCTCCCCCCAACTCACTTCTGTTTATATCTCTCGGGGCCTGAGGTGTCCTTGATTGCCAGGCCTAGAGAGGAATTGTGTCTGAACAAAATGGGAAAGCAGCAGCTAAGACTCTATATGAAGCTAAGTCTTATACACTAAAGAATTACAGGGTTACAAATATATTAAAAATATACCAGCTAAAATCCCAAGGCATCAGTAGACTGCCATGCCAAACGTGCCCCCAGGCCCTGTGGCCATGGGAGGCTCAGGAGTGCAGCAGTGTGACAGGCACAGGTGCATGTGCTCTGGAGCTTTCCAAGAGCTGCATTTTTGGTAAAAGCCTTACTGGAGGTGTTGGGCTCCCACCCGCAGTTCCCTCACGGCTCTCAGCTCTATCCAGCACATCCAGTCCATCCTCCAGAGTCCCAGGGTGGGAGGAATCCCTCGGGCAGACCTGGATGCTGGAGAGCAGCAGGGCAGTGAGGAGGAAGAGGCAGGCTGGCCACAGGCTCTGAAGTGTTGTGTTGTGTTCATCCCTTCAGAGACTGTCACACTCCTGGTGTGGCCCGTGTCCCACAGCGCTCAGCACCAGCCTCAGTCCAGCTCCTCAGGGAGGGACTCAGGGAATTCCTTTGTCTCTTGTCACCAGGGTGATGAACACACTGTCCCTGGAGGGGCACAGGGCAGTGTCAGGCGTGTGCCACCATCAGGAGCAGCAATCTAGGCTGGATGAGCTCCTCTCTCAACCTGTAGGGCCCTTTTTATGGCATACTGATCATTTTGATCCCGAGCCAGTTATCCAGCAATTCACTCTGGCTCTGAGGACTTGTAGTACATTATCATACACTTTGAAATTCATGCAGGAAAGATGTGATACTGCAAGTATAAATCAGGAGGTGATAATTCTCTTTTGGAAGGTCACGCTGTGTGGGGCTGTGCTTTGCGTTTGGGAAGCCTCTAGCTTGAAAAGTTTGGTGTGTTTATTATTTCATGAAGAGCAGATGTTGTTTGTCTCCTTTTTGTGCTTGACACCTCCAAGATTCAAAAGGGGTTTTTTAAAATTTTCTACTTGGGATAAAAATCTAGCCCAGCAAAGGTGACCTTGCACTGCCAGTGATGGGGGGCTCGTCTGGGGGGATTTTGCAGTTCCACATTTTCTTGATCCAGCTCTTCCTTCTGCAGGAGAACAGAGGGCAGAGAGGTCCTTGTGAGCCTTGATGTGAATGGGAGCAGGGTACAAGGGTCTGGAGGAGAGGAGAGGAGAGGAGAGGAGAGGAGAGGAGAGGAGAGGAGAGGAGAGGAGAGGAGAGGAGAGGAGAGGAGAGGAGAGGAGAGGAGAGGAGAGGAGAGGAGAGGAGAGGAGAGGAGAGGAGAGGAGAGGAGAGGAGAGGAGAGGAGAGGAGAGGAGAGGAGAGGAGAGGAGAGGAGAGGAGAGGAGAGGAGAGGAGAGGAGAGGAGAGGAGAGGAGAGGAGAGGAGAGGAGAGGAGAGGAGAGGAGAGGAGAGGAGAGGAAACTTTGGGACATGGGGGAAAGGTCCAGTGAAACTCTCTGCATTGTCTGAATGGTACTTGTAAGAGTGACAGAAAAAATCCTCCTCTCTGTGCCAGAGGCCCTGCTGACCTGCACAGACTGCAGGAGGTCAGCTGCTGTCAGCTGGCTGACAGGGGCAGGAGGCAGAGGTGACCTGCAGCTCCCTACCGCACCACGGGCGAGGATAAACCAGCACCTGCAAAGATTAATGCTGCAATAAGAAAGCAAATGCTTCTCTAGGTGATTCACACGAGCCATAATGTGCCTTTTGCTTTGTGTTAGTGTCCCCTGGGAGCATTTCCTCCCTAACATCAGCTTTTTTGTTTCTGATTAACTCTCTTACCTGTCCATGCTCTGTGGTATGGGCATGTTTTTGGGAAAGTATTCACAGTATGTTTCAGAATTGCTTAAGAGCTTAACTAAATCCTCCAAGTTCTGTGCACAGCCAGTGATGAAATAATCTGCTTAATTACACAAATAAATAAAGCAGAAGTTTGGTTTAAAGATTAAGTATGTAAATAGTAGGAAACAGTAGATATGTCTGCCTGTTTCTTTCTTTTCAGTGGGTTCTTGTTCCCCCTCAGCTGCCTGTGAGGATCATGATATTTGCTCTGGCTCAAATTCCAAGTTTATGTCATCCATTTTAATAATTAGGCCTTGCCCAGTACCCCTGCCCAGTGAGATCATTTTAAAGCACGTTAGTGAGGAGTGAGAGTGGAGTTGTTACACATTTTGTTGGTTGGGTCTGCATTCCTCAGTTGCTCCCAAGACTGTGGTGTCCACAGTTGTAGCAGTGAGGATGAGATCTGAGGATACTTCTGTCTTCACTCATCTAAACCTGCCCCAATAGCATTGGGGGATTTGGCCTTTGGTAAAGATCGATGTCGGGCTTCAGGGTATGAGTCTTTCTGGAGGATAAAAGCTTCAATTTCAGCAAAAATACTGACAGCAGAGTTGAGGACAGAAGCCTGATGGCAGAGACACATCTGTAATGCTCTGTCCACCTAGTGACACTCAAGCTTTGTGCAACAATTTGCTGAAAATGAGGTGGCATTGCTGTGGTGTTAACCAGCCTGACATTCCTGGCTGGTTAAAGCTTAGGAAAATCAGAGCAAGAGGTTTTGGCCATAATGGGAATGTGCTGCCCAAATGTTAACAAGAGCCCCAGTAGGAACCGAGAAGGATTCCAGTAGATGCAGACAGCAAGTTGTGCTCCTTCATGTTTTTATGGAGATGTCATTTTGCATACGGCATGAACTTCTTCACATGCATGCCACTGTCTGTCATATTATTTTTTTCTGGAGAAGCTGGAACTAACAAGGAAACCATGTCTGAATGTGTGGCTAGAAGACATCAGTTGCCTTTGATGGAAAAAACTGAGTTAAACATAGTGTGCTAAACTGTGAGAAACAAATGTGACGTCTCCACGGAGGAGTGAATGGTTTCCATTAAGCTTGCTAAATCTGTCTTTCTCAGAATACCCAATATAACCTCATACACTCTTGATTTTAACAGGCTTTATTATACTGCACCTCAACTACATAAATATGAAGCTAAAATATCTAAAATATTTAACAGATGTGGAACAGTAGAGAGAGACCTCTATGGCATACAGTATGGGATTGGTCCAAATTAAATAGTGATCATGGACCATTAAATATTAAGCTCTGTTCTGGAGGTAGATCATTATTCCTCACCTTCCATTGGCAGTTCTGGCACTTAAACGGGAAATGAAAAAACTCTTGACTAATACGATCTGTGAAAATGAGTAGCCTGAGAGTGGTTAGTTCTGATCTTGCAGGCTGCACTAACTTCCAAAGAGTTAAGTGAGATTAAATCATGCTCCCAGTATCAGGTACACCACAATTTAGAAGACACTGTACAAAGGGAGGTGTAGTACAAAAAAAAGGTTAACAAAGGCAGCAACTCCAGATCAGCACCCTGAGTACTTCCTCTCTTTCATAGCTGAATAAAGGGACTCAGAGCAGATGTGAGAAGCAAACTGCAGTGATGGAGGCTTTGCAGGCAGCAAGAGGAGGCAGAATAAAGTGTGTGAGACCAGGTAAAGGGGGAAGAAATAACCCCAGAGTGGTGGGAGGGGGGAATGGAGATGTGTGCCTGTTGGGAGCACAGCAGGGATGGGATGAATGAGGAGAGGCCTGGGGTGTTTGGCTGGGGTGTGTATTACTCACCAGAAGGGTGTGGGAGAAATACAACAGGGAGAAGGGAGACTTCAGGAAAATTATAGCAGAATGTGGTTGCTTCAGTCAGTTTCCCCTTCCTTACAAGTGAGCAGTGACTTGGTCTGCTCTACACTGGCCATTCATTTTAAGTGTTAAATTACTATGGAGATAATACAGGCACAAGTTATTATTAATATAAAATTAACATTTATGAAAGTTTTCTGCTCCAGCGGTAGTCCCACCCATGGTGTGACATAAATTCCCATTTTTGATAGAATGCTAGGAAGAATCAGAGGGTATAATCAACTATTGCTGCATATTTCCCTGTATCAAGACCATTTAGAGACATCTTAAAAATGGGAACTTCTGAAAGAGGCCACTAATGCAAAACATCCACTGTAGATCCAAAGAAAGGATATAGAAAACATATGGATGTAGCCCATAGTAACAGTTTATTTGGAGGTAATAAACTGCTTTTTTCTAGAAAGCATTAGAGTAGAGGATCTGTTGAAAGAAAACTCCCGTGCTTCTGGCTAATGAACAGAAGAGAGATAAACAAAACATTATAAAATAGTAAAACACCGCCTTACAACATTTTATCAAGCATCATCACAACTGTTTTCATTCTTTTGTTAATATTCATTCTTTCATTTCCCATTCTTAAACATTTAAATATCAGTGGCTCTGGTATCTGACAGAAGACAAAACATTTCTTCATTAGGAGACAAAGCTGATCAGCAAAGCAAACACCGTGCTGAACACCTTCACAAATAGATCTGAGAGGCACAACAGATTGCAGCAATTAAAAAGTCTCTCAGGCCCTTCAAAACACAGATTCCTCAGCTGTGTGCTTCACATTAATCCAACCTCCTTGAAGATAAAATTTGACAAGAAGATCCTTCATTATGGTTCCATATTGCCATCTCTTTTAACAAAAACCAGCTGAAATGAGTAAGAATCGGGACACCGTGTATTTAAATAATCACAACGAATCTTGCAATGTGGGTTGTCATGGTATAGCTGGTATAATTCCACATTACCTGGAGTGTAATGCATCAAATGAAGGAAAGAGGAAACATGATTTGTAAAAACAGGCACAATTAACATCATTCCCTTTATTAAAATTGCACTTGCTTGTCTGATGTATACATACATTGTAATGGAGAGGTGATGAGATCAGGTTTGAAAGAAAAACCCAGCATAGAAAACAGAAAAAAAACCCCTACCATCCGTACAGCAATAAAAGAACAAAAAGCAGGGGGATATCCTTTTAATTATTATGATTAATCATGTTTATTACAGATGGAATTAGGCACCAACTAAGAACAGCCCCCTATGCCAGTAATAAATCCAAAAGGGTCGGCTGTCCCTGCAGAGCTTGCTAATACAGGAGGCCAGGTAAAGCCCTGGGGAGGGTGACAGAGAGCACAGCAGAGAGCTTTATGGTGGAGGTGGATCTTTACACAATTCCCACAGTGGCTTTTTCCCCACTTTGCTCCATAAAAAGGCTTGTAGCACCGTTCTCTTTGTGTCCCTGTGAGTGCTGGTGGCTGTGTCTGTGTTGAGCCCTGTGACAGCACGGGGAGGGCTGGGGACTGAGGAGGGAAAATTTTTTGAGGGATGACCTTGGGTGAAATCGGTGAGCAGGCTTTGATTTGGTAGTCAGTCATTGAGGACATCAGAGTAATGGGGATGAATAGCCCTGGCCTGCCCCATAAGTTCCACCCCAGCCAGGGAAGAGGGAGGGAGGGAGCATTAGTGCTGCTGAGCCTTTGCAGCTGCCTCAGATTTCCCTGCAGGCGTTGCCCCCGCGGTTGTAATCACAGCTATCACTGCCAGTCCTACCTGCCTGACAGCAGGAACCACGGCCCTGGCTTTGAAGTTAAACTAAAGATAGATTCCTTCTTTTTCATGCCTAATTTGGATCAGATGACCAAATACACAGCGGGGTTCCTGCTGTACTTCATGTTACGTTTCAGCAGCTAAATATAGCTGTATTACCTCAGAAGTACTTGAAAGACCCAGACCAAACAACTCCCCCAGACACGGTAGTGGTGCCGGGGTTCTTTGGGGACTGCTGCTCCTTCCCAGTTGGGGCACAGCCAGCACTGGTTTGTGTGGCTGCTGCCAGAGCAGGGCTCAGCACGGCTGTGTCTGAGCTCCAGGGAAGGAGAGGAAGCCACAGTGCAGAAGGGTAAATTCTTCATAGGCTTTTTGTGCTGTCTCTGTCTTGTATTTTGTGAGTCATGGGTGGGAAAATTGAGGCAGAATCAAGGCTCTGTAATGTGATTGCTCAGGCATCAGGTGAGAAGGAAAGGGCAGAGGAGTCTGCCTTTGCTCAGATCATCGTTTTTTGTCATCAGAGGCAATCGTTCCTCCAGAGCTGCAGGTGAAGACACCTTGTGGGGTGTCCTGGTTTGGAAAGACAGGTGTCTGCCAGGGAAAGATGGAGCTTTCCTTGGAGAATGTGAACATCCCTGTCCAAATTATTATAATCTTTAAATTAAGGGCCTTTCAAGCAAAGATATGGGAATAGGAATAACAGTTCTTTACTAGGAATATTAAAAATAAAAATATTGTAGTCTAAAACAAACAAACAAACAAAAAGAAACCACTGACAGGGTCAGAGCACAGCCTGACACCCTGTTGGGCAGGGTGTTGGCAGCAGTCCAGTCAAGCCCTCCTGCAGTGACAGATGTGGTTCTGTTGCAGCAATGATCCTGGAGCAGGGTGCAGTTTCCTCTGAAGGTCCAGTGGTGCTGAGATGGGTCCAGCCTTCCTCTGGGAATGCAGTGCACACAGGCTGTGCTGGGCTCTGAATGCCAGGGTTTATCCAGGTGGGAATGCAGTGCACACAGGCTGTGCTGGGCTCTGAATGCCAGGGTTTATCCAGGTGGGAATGCAGTGCACACAGGCTGTGCTGGGCTCTGAATGCCAGGGTTTATCCAGCTGGGAATGCAGTGCACACAGGCTGTGCTGGGCTCTGAATGCCAGGGTTTATCCAGGTGGGAATGCAGTGCACACAGGCTGTGCTGGGCTCTGAATGCCAGGGTTTATCCAGGTGGGAATGCAGAGCACACAGGCTGTGCTGGGCTCTGAATGCCAGGGTTTATCCAGCTGGGAATGCAGTGCACACAGGCTGTGCTGGGCTCTGAATGCCAGGGTTTATCCAGGTGGGAATGCTGGGCTCCTCCCCTGGGTGGAGCATCTCCCATGGATGATGGAATTGGATCAGCCCTGCAGGGAGCCTGGATGGCCCATGGACAGCAGAGATCCCCTGGAGGGAGGATGGGTCCTGGAAGGGATAAAGAACCCTGCCCCAGCTGGTTTAACAGCTGGCCCATTAACAGAAGACACCCACACCCTCCCCTCCAGAGTTATGAGGAGTGGGCTATAGAAGAGGAAAACACCTCCCCAGCCAGGTTCAGCAGATGGTAACAGAACACACACTGCTGCTTACATCTTGCATTGCAACCCGAGACACGGGGTCAGAGGTGCAGCCAGCGAGGCTGCTGTGAGCTGGTGGAAGTGACAGTGCCACAACTCGTTCTTCCCTGCAGTGCCAGTGCCTTGCCAGGAAGGAAGAGGGACAAGGCTCAGTGTTTGCTGTCAGTTCTAAATCCAGAACCTCTCACCCTTAGCTGTTTGTTTGCAAGCACCAGCGTATCCAGGGGTGTGTTTCCTGGTGCGGGCTGCCATCTCAGGCCTCCCAGTTCAGCAGGGCAAAGCAGGATGGGCACAGAAGCAGCCCTTGATACAGCCATACCCCAGCTCCCAGAGGAGCCCAGAGGCAGCGGGAGCCAGGGCTGGCAGGGCAGGTACCCACATGGGGTGCCTGACAAGCAGAATATAAACTTTCCTAGAGCCATGCCAGCTTGAATAACATACCTGCCCATGCAAATGGGTGAGCTTTTCCAGGCCACATTTCTCCCCTAGAGCCCTGCATTGCTGACAAGCTCATCTAGGAGCCCCCAGACAGTGGGGAAACTTGCTGGTGGTCAGGGGTGAGATCCGTGGGGTTGAGTCCTCCTTGTTTCTACTGAGAATTGCTGCAGAAAGGAAGATTCTGAGTGGTACAAAAGCTGTGAGAGAGCAAAATGAAAAGGCAGGCCAGCCCTGCTCTCCAGAGGTCTGAGGCAGGGAAGAGACACAGGTGGGAGGATTGGGGGGTCCTCACAGGCCTTCAGTATCTGCTGGGCAGAGCTGCTGCAGCCCACCAGGGCCTGGCCTGCAGGAGAAGAAGAGCTTCCACATGTTAGATCTAATGATAAATTCAAACAGAAGTGACCAGGAACCCTCCTGCTCAGGTGAATGAGGACTGCATTTGGGCAGGAAAGAGGATGCTGTTCCATGAGAAGGCAAAAATGAGAGGGGTGGGTCACAAATAAGCAGTGAAGAGGAACTGGCAAGAAAGATGAAATACAAATTAAATGGAAAGCATCTTGCTGAGAAGGAGAAAAAGATCAGTAGAATGTTTTGTTTTCCACTGAGAGTCTTACACTGGTAGTTCTCAGGTAATTCCCCTGGGTTTTCACCTATTCCAAACAAGGTCTTAACCATAACAGAAGCCAGCTCTAGTCCAGAATTCTCACTTGTCTTTAGCAGAGCTGACATATTTTCTTCGCATATTTTGAACACTGATTGAAATTTAGGTGAGGACTACAGAGCTGTACAAGAGCAGAATCTAATGTAGATCCATCAGTGAAGAAAATAGGATGATTGTTTTAATTAAATAAAGAATTAAATCTTTGGTGAAATAAAAAATGAAATGGAGAAATTCAGAAATCTCAGAAGGTATGTCAGTGAAAATTATTCTGTCTGATTAAGTGGGTGCTTAGTCACTTGTCAAGAAAGCATTCTGAATTTACAAGTATAAAATACAAGTGTAAAACATCAGGGCAGATGATGGTCTCTTGGATGTGCTGAAATGGATTAAATGAGTCCTGTAGGAAAGTGCTGGTAGCACAAGTCTGCAGCCCTGTTCTGAACATTCCTGCTCTCTCCCAGGAAATATCAGTTCCTTTATATATTGGAAATGAGAGATAAAGACAGACTTTCAAAGCCACTTTACATCTCTGGTAAATGTGGGCCAGTTCCCAGCTCTGAATTATAGGATATCCAGCACAGGAGAATGCAGTTATCAATTTCCCCAGTGCACCACGAGAGAGCTTTTGATCTTTGTGATCAGATTATCTTGTTAGTGGCTCTCAGAAGGCAGTAGGAGCAGGTGATATTCCATGAAGACCGATGCACTGACCTTTTTCCACTTACTGTGCCCGTTCTGAGCCTGAACAGAATTTAAACTTGTGAGGGGAAAAGCAAAGCTGCACGAAACAAAGAGCTCTTCCTGCTCTCCAGAAATTTCCCTGGTGCTCTGCTGAGGGCAGGAGGTTGTTTGCCCTCACGTTGTGCTTTAACCTGGTTTCATAAACAAACACGGATTATGTAATGTGCTCTGCTGTGTCCCCGCCTCTCAGCCTTGCCTCTCCTGCTGGATCTTTTCTACTCTTTGGCCAATTTTAATCAAACATAACAGATCCTGAGTTCTGTGAGGGAAGAGACCCGCTGGTACAAACACAGTGTTGTGAGCTCAATCTGTGTGATGGCACGGAACCTCATGGAAGCCATCAATGAAAAGCCGTAGGAAAAACCGTAAGAAAAAAGCTCCAGTGACAGCTGCTGCTTGCAGAAGTATATTTTCTTCCCTCTTCTTCCCTTTTTAAATAAAAATGATTTAGCAAAAGCATTCAATCATGTCCTCAGATGTTACCATGAAGCCGTGGGAGTACAACATCTGGAAGGAGAGTCTTTTCTTCTGTCAGACTTATGCAACATGAAATGCATTTGTCTGTTCTGTAACAACACCATGCTTTCCCAAACAGGAAAAATCTGGGCTGGAAACAGGAAAAATCCCTTCATGTGGAATAAACTGGAGCAGCTCCACAGAACTCAGTTTGCTGATTCATAGCAGCAGAGGCTCCAGTCCTTTATTTTCTCTTTCTTTTCCTGTACATGTGGCACTTTCTAAATAATACAACATATTTATGATATTCAGGATTTCAGAGAAGTGTGGTGGCCCTGAGAAAGTGGGATTTTTTTTATATGTGGCTTTGGGTTGCAGTGTCATTAAAGCTTATGTAATGAATAATGGGTGATTTAGCTCTCAACATTGATACATGCTAAGTGGATGACAAACATCATTAGCCATCTTCTTCCCATATTTTCCATACTTCATTCCATGTTGTATTTTAGTGCTTTGTTGCTGTGATTTAGTGTGGAGGAGCCTAAGCAGATCCCTGCTTCTGTCATGTTTTAGCACGAAACGTCAAATCCCAGGCCTGGGTCTGTTGAGCAACACCAAGAAATGAGAGACTTTGATTGTTGATGAGTCTTTCCAATGAAATGTCAAACTTTTCATACGACAAAAATGATGTTCCCCAACATAGAGCTTGAAAACAGATAATTATCCAAGAACATGAAACAGAATTAACATGCACTGGAGCATGTCATGAACATTTCCCTCAGCAAATAACAAAGGTAATTGCTGTCAGAGTACAAAGCAAGGAGAAAGGTTGGCTCTGTTCCTTAGACAATTGAGGTTGGCCACTGTTTACTCACTTAGCCCATAAAAACATGCAGCCAGCAGAAGGGTGCCATTGCAGGGCTGATGGAGTGTGACCAGCCTGCTGATTACAGGCACTTCTCATTTCACACTTCCCAAGTCTGATCAGACACAAGGTCCTTGGCTATTATTAGACATCTAAACCCTGATGAGTCAGAGCTCATTTGTAAACCATGTTAAGCCCCAGTAATAATTAATACATTTTTTGAACCACATTTTGACTTCAGGCACAATTAAGAGGCTTCATTCTTAGCCTAGAAGAAAGAATGGACATAATTTGCTAGGTGGACACAATTTTCCCACATAGAAACCAGAGAAGCAAGGGAAAAAAACCCACTCCTAATTGCTAATGGGGGTAGTTCTGGTTTGTGATTTTACAAATCAATTTTCTAATATTAGAAACCAGTGGAGTGTAGAGATCCAGAATAGAAGTGCGGAAGAGACCTCCTGAAATGCCACGTGTAGCTCACTGACATCACAGGCAACTCCCCTCACAGATTTATTCAGCCAGGTCTTGCAAATGCTGGAGAATTTTTGTCCCCACCTTCCTCGTGGGAGGCTGCTCCCAAAACTCATCACTCTGGGAGTTAAAATGCTTGTTTCCACCCTTTTTCCCTTATGCTTGTTTTATTCTCAGAGATGTCTGCATTTAAGGGAAAGTCGAGATACCTTTTCCCAACAATAACCAGATTCTCCCAGTCCCATCTTTGGGCCGTGGTCTTCTCAGGGAAGGCTCTCAGTATATTTTGTCTGTCCAAAACTTGGGATTTGAGCCATCCTGTAGTGAATACCATGCACAGAGAGCTGAGGGGGAAGCAAGAACCCACTGAAAAGTGACAGACACCTACTATTTCCCATCATTTACATCCTTAATCCTCAAACCAAACTTCTGGGGTTTTTATGTCATTCTCACTACCTTGTGGGCACTCCCAGCAACCCTGTGCCTCTGAAGCTGTTGTATTAAACAGACCCTCTCCCAAATAATTATTTTGAAGGGTAGAAAGTCTTTTGTAAGCAGATTTTAATTCTGGAAAAGAGTACACTACACCATCCGAAGGTGGGTTTTTTTCTCCCAAAGTGAACTGTTTTGAAGAGTCAAGGGTCTTTTGTAAGCAACTACGACCCATTCCTCACCAATAATTATGTTTATGTTACATTCTTATTACAAGTTCTTACAATTTTATTGCAATTGTTTACCTTTTTTTTTTTACCTTAACAAGATGCAGAGTCTTCAGTGTAACACGACAGATTTTTTAGCCATATGTTCTATTTTCAAACTACACGTACTGCAACTTAAAAAGCCAGTTATGTCTGTGGGCAGCACTAGGCTACATTTTCTGTCTAAAGGTGAAATTCACACCTGTGGCAGGGACTAACCCAGTGTCTATGTCTGAGTTAAGCATAGTAGATACCAGACCAGGAGGATCTTCTTTAGTGCATCACAAAATACCACAAAGTTACAGCCCAACAGCAGGACAAGACATCAAGGAGAGGTGTCTGCTGCTCCCTTGCCCCAGCTGACTTGCTGGATTTAAATCAGATTTTCTTTCTTCTGTTTAAACATCTGTTTAAGCCCCTTATTAACTGGAATAAGTTTTTTTTTAAAAAAACCACACTTGTACTCACTTTACATCAGTCACAATTAGTGCTTTTTTGTGACATTTTACCCGAACTGTTACTATGAAGCTCTTGCTAATAGTGCTAAGATTCTGTGAGTGCACATTCTTGTTGCTCCTTCTCAGTGTAGTCAGTAAATATGAGAGCATTTGTAGCTTGTGTAATTTAATTCAGTGAATATTAGGCTGATCCTGATGCTAGCAGTCTCCTAGCTCACCTTGAGTAAGCAGTTGGAAAACAGAAACCATAAACTGCAAAAGCAGAATTATTAATTGTGCAGTGTAACAAAGTGAATCTCTACAAACCATCTTTAGATTCCTGCTGAAATGTTTGTAATCAAACCAGGAGGAAATAAATGCTTTTACCTCCTCTGCTGTGGGGTGTGGATCTGCAGTGGAATATCCAGGAAATCAGAGAGACACGGCCAGGTTAGAGGAAGGACTCAGAGAAGGAATGAAAAGTGATCAAAGAGAAGTGAAAGTGTGGATTTTTGGGTATCCAGTGTGTCACCTGGCAATAAGAGTATCAGGGAGAGGGTAACGAGTCAATCTGCATAAACCAGGAGAACAAAAAGGAATCACAGGTAGAGACAGACTCGGGCAAATACAAAGCCTCAATGACAGAGGATTGGAAAGTATGTGTGGAGAAGCTAGGGCTGTAAAATTAGGGAAGAAACATAGAGAAAATAAAGGAATGTTTGCAAGAATCTTCCACTGAAACCGTGAGAATCTAAAGGCATTGTAGGAATACAGATGCTGTTTCTGAAAGCAGTAATTTAGTGATTTGATGTGAATAAAAGCAAGTCAAAACAAATCAAAACACCAATTCCAACAGATTTTTAGCTTAAAAACGATGGATAAAATCAGAAAGTAGTCCTGATCTTTCCAAAAGATGTAAAGCTCATACTGGAGATGCTCAGAAACAGTGGGAGGATTGGTCAAATAATCAACATACTTGAAACAAAATAATTCTAGAATGAAGCAGAAGATGAAAAACATCAGGGAAAAGACATTAAAGCAGCTGTGTCATTTCCCCTGCCACATGGAGGGATCCCCAGGAAGCTTTCTGCCACTGTGACCCTCCTGTCCTGCTCTACCAGAAATTTGTGCAGTTTATCCAAAAGATGGCTCTGCAATGTCCCAAACCCATACAGAGAGGGCAGGATTATTCTAAGAAACTCGATGAGAGAACAAATCAAAAAACATGGGGGAAAAAATGCCAGAAATGGGAAAAGAACTTTGAAATTCCTGTGTATCGCTTGAGTGGGGATACCCTGAGGCAGAGGGCAGAAGAAGGGTGTCAGACCCCACCTTCTGAGACTTGCACTTAGCATGTGCTTCAAGAGAGCCTTCTCCTTCAGTGTATGTGAAATATATATATTTATATATTCTAGGAGCACGGGCATGGCCAATAAATACAAATATCAATGTATGTAAATGTAAATGTGAGGTGCTTACGCTGGAGAGAAAACCACAGAACAAAGGGATTTCCCAGTGTTGGGCCAGTTCCCGAGCTGGAAAGGTCTGGTCTGGAGGGACATGAATAAAATTCCAAAGCCATTGTCAGCCTGTAAGTGTGCCCCATAAATTATGCATAGCTGTTCGTTGAAATTATTGTAATGTGTCCAGGTGACTTGTAAAGCAGGAGGTGTCATGAAAGGTTATTGCAAGGATCTGAATAAGCAGCAGAAGGCAGGCTGGGGGAGTTGGTTGCTGCAGAAGGTTGGATGTCTGTTCTCTACAGCTAAAAAAGGGGATTTAGGAGCTGGCTCCTTGAGCTGTACTGCTTCCTGAACAACTAGAAGGGGATAATTCATCAGGGCTTTTTGGGTTTCTGTGAAATAGAGACAAACGAAGAACGAACCAAAGCAAATGTCTGACAAAATTGAAGCTAAATAAGTTTATTTTCCTTAGTTACGTTGTAATATATGAGTGCTAGATAATGTGAAACAAAGAAACAAAAGGAACTGCCAAATGCTTTTATAAAGGAGATAAGAGCATATGTGGAGGAAAATGAACCATAAATGTTATCTCAGAGAGGTCCCACTTGGAATAAGCGTATATATGGCAGTTATGTCTAAAATTTGTTATGTTGCTATTGTTTTGTGAAATGACAGAACATCTGCTCAGTCACAAGGCACCAGTAAAATGCAGCTTTATGCCTAAAGCACTATGTCAGTTCCTAACAAAAAATGTATATAACAGGCCAAAAACAAAGGCACATTGTCTTTTCCAGTTGTAGTCATTTCTGACCTAATAATGGTTGAGAAAGGATTTTTGATTTTTATTTTTAAAGAAATGAATGGAAGGATTGAGTCATTTATGACTCTTTTCAGGATGAGGCTTTGTGCATTATTTGTGCGTAAGCTGGCAAAACGCTTTGTCTCTGTAAATCATATTTATGTCATTAGAGCACTTTTAAAAAGGCAGCTATTTGTAAGTACCTTGAGAAAAAATCATGCTTAGCTTACAGTTTCTAAATGCAGTGTGTAATCAGCTGGTTTTCCCTCCCACTGGAAACAGCAGCGAGTGATAGGTGTGCTCACATGGCGAGTGGACACAAGTCACATTTCACCTCAGAGCTGACTCTTCAGAAGGAAAAAGCATTCCCAGTGCAGTCTGTCATGTAGAAAACTAATTAACAAATCTCTCTGGAGCAATTATTCTATGGAATTTGTCTCTGAGTATTCGAAGCACACAACTTTTAAGTAGCTTTATTCAAAGAGAATATTTTCATTGTTGTGTTCACTGACCTGAGAAGCCTAAACTGTGGTGTAAAATGTAATTTTAAAACCTATTTTCCGATGAAATGGGGTTATTATCCTACAGCTTGAAGTCATACACATGCAAATATGACCCCTCAGCAAATAGACTGATCAATGGAACAGATAGAAATTGGCACCTTTTTCTACAATGGTTTCCATGGGGTGAAGCAGTTATTATTTAATTAAGGTGTGGAAGTATTCCAGTGGAACATGGCTTCATGAAAACCCACGACAATGGATTTGTATTCTGCCACACCTGTGTTCCTAGGGAGGATTAGGGTTAGGCTCGTGCAGAGCTCAGGGTTTGTGTGGCACGGGCTCTTTGAAGCCTCTGAAGTCTGAAGGACTCTTTTATGTGACTGGGAATCATGAAGTATTAATAGGGGAGAAAGACAGGAGACACTCTCATATGAATTCTTTCTTCTCCAGAAAACCTGATGTCAGCAGAACTGCTTTTTTTTTTTTTTAATGTCACTTAAGGTTGGGACCTTTGCTGGAATAAATAAAATCCATGCGGGAGAGTCATCTGTGCCTGACTCGGGGCTGAACTGTAATATGTGATTTTCACCTTTCAGCTGAGTCAGATACACTAAAACTTCCCCACAGAAGCAGTGTATGGTTCCTCAGAAACCCTTCAGAGGTTTATGAACCTGATCCAAAGCTTATTGCAGTTGGGAAAATTCCTGATTTGAGTCAGTTTGCAGTTGGACTGTACAAATCTTACTGATCTAGTTATATAACTTTTTCAAAAGGAAAAAAAAGGAAAAAAACGTTTCACATATGGCAAAAACTTGAAGACTTAATTTTTAAGCTGTTAAGGTTCCAGTATTCCCTGGAATCTTAGGCAGTGAGAATCCTGTGCTTTGTGAAGGTAAAGGCACGAGCTCCAGGGCCCAGCCTGAAATGCAATTATTTAAGCAAGGCATCAATTCCAAGCACCAGAAAAGGGCTCTCCCAGGCAGGAGCTGTTGTGCAGAGTTGCCAGAGGTGGCTGGATGGCATCATTTGTCACCTGGCAGAGAAGGAGCCACCAAAATAAGGGGTTTTTAAGAGTGGCTTTTAAGCAATGATAGAAATGCCATGACTGACTCCAATCTCTGCTGCCCTGTGCTAAATAGGGGCAAGGGACTCTGGTTGTCCCCACAACCATCTGGGGAAGCAGGGGGATTTGTGCCTGGTGGCAGCAGCCTGGAGAAGTGTTGAAGGCTTTTAACAGATCCTGCCAGGCTGTCTCTGAAGATGACCTGAACCTTCCTGTGACCTCCACGTCCCCTGCTGGGACCTCACAGTCCCACAGCCACAAAGTGCAGCAGGCATTCCCTGCCCAGAGCCAGCCCCTGGGGCCTGAGAGTGAAAAGGGATGGAGAATCTCTTCCATTGTGGCCTCCCAAGGCTCCACCAGCCCAGCCCAGCCTGGTGCTATTTTCACAGAATCCCAGAATGAACTACGTTGGAAAAGAATTTAAGATCCTCTAGTCCAACCTATGCCCTAACACCTCCTCATCTTTGGGAGGAAGATGCTTGTGCTGAAGGGTATTGGATAGCTCCACAACCTGGCAGCAGTGCAGAGGCTTTGAGAGCAGTACAGAGCCTTTCCCTTTGGTCAGTGCTCCTCAGGTGCTGGGGAAAGGTTCTGGAGCTCCTCACTGAAGTGGCTACACTATCCCATCTCCTGGGATCAGTTTATTTTTTAGATAAACCATTACTGATGCACAAAGTCAGGCTCTGGTCGTGGTTCTGGGTGAGTGATAGCCACAGGACATGAAAGCCCTGTTGTGAAGAGGCTGGGAAAGGGCATCCAAGGTGAGAAGGGTTGGTAGGTTGCACCTGAGCTGATGTGAAGTGCTATTGGTGAACCTGGATGTCAGGGCTCTGGGGAATTGGTGGCCCCTCTCTGCTGAAAAGCCAAGAAAGGGCTGGGTGCACCTTCAGAGATACAGAGGAGATCCAGAGCCGGGCTCCAGCTCCTCTCTTGCTGCAGTCAAGGCACCAGAAGTGCTGCAGTGCACCATGCTGGAATGCTGAGCTTCCTCCTTGGAGCTGGGGCCCTTTTGGTTCAAGTGTTGCTTGTTTGGAGCAGGGGTCAGGATTTGAGCCATGGGTAATGAATGAAATCAGATTTTTGCAAAGAAGGAGTGCCTTAACAGGCAGTAAACATTTCTGCTCTGACTTGCAAACAGTCATTAAAAGCCTTTATTACATTTTGTGTCTGTTCTGTTTGCCACTTAGCCATTTCTTTTCATTCTGAAGAGCTGTAACTAAGAATGAATGAGTCTTTTCTAATATTGTCAGGACACAATAAATTTGTGAAAGAACAGAGTTATCTTTCTCCCTCATAGGCAAAATTTTCCAATTGCTCAACAAAACGTTGTTTTGTACTGCCATGACATTGGTCTTCATGGCTGTGAATACCAAGGCTCAACATGAAGCAGTTTGTTTATGAAACAAGTGTTCAGTGCGCTTCCCAGCTCGAGGCCGTGCCCCCTCCTCCCATTTCCTGATCCTCCCACTGCACTCTGCAGGTGTTTGTGTCTCCTGAAGGAGCAAACGCAGCTCCTCAGGGGAGGGGTGCAGGATTTCCTGATTGCCCTGTGGAAGTTGCATGTGTTGTTCCCAGAGCGGGCTCGCTGCTGCGCCGCTCCGGGCGTGTCCCCCGCCGTGCAGGGCGGCAGCTCCCTGCACCCAAGGGAGACTGTGACACACAGAGCTTCCCTTTCACTGCACAGACATTGCTGCATCCATGCCCAGCCTTCAGCCCAGCTCACACTGCTGTGCTCCAGCTCACCCACAGCTCCCAGAACAGCTCCTCTTTAGTGTTTCCAGTGTTTAATTTCAAAGTACTTTTTGCTCAGTACCAAGACTAATCAGTCCTCTGGGATGAAGCAGATCACAAAGCCTGGAATGGATGTGGAGTTCTTTGGGAGGAAGATGCTTGTGCTGAAGGGTATTGGATAGCTCCACAATCTGGCAGCAGTGCAGAGGCTCTGAGAGTAGTACAGAGCCTTTCCATTTGGTCAGTGCTCCTCAGGTGCTGGGGAACGGTTCAGGCTTCTCCTGGACCATCCTTACTTGATGAATATTTGCCTTATAACACAATTTATTA
Organism: Prinia subflava; assembly: GCF_021018805.1. NCBI lineage: Eukaryota > Metazoa > Chordata > Aves > Passeriformes > Cisticolidae > Prinia > Prinia subflava. The sequence goes on from NC_086257.1 coordinate 1,897,922, forward strand.
GTCCAAGCCATTTGGGTGTGTTTTTCCCAGATAATGCTGCTCTTGGTGTGCCCTGCACAGGCTGGGTTTAGATTCATTCCCAAGGAAATGGGATTTTTTATCTTTTAGAACTACCAGTGAGCTGAAAAATCATTTATTTCCACAGTGCTAACAGTGGGCAGCTGGTTTTGGTGACAGCAGGAGAAAGCGTTATCTAAAGATCAAAAAGCTGAGTTTTGGGGGGTAAATATGTTGTTAGAGCAAGCATGACCTGGTGTGATAGATTTAGATTTATTTTAGAAAAGGTTTTCTTATTCTGTGCTCAGTTGTGGAAATATTTCAAGTGAAATCTAATGAACTATTTGCACTCGGAACAGGCATCTTAAGAGTCATATCCAGGAGCAGGGTTTCAAGTGACCAAGCCCATCATGAAAAGCAGCAAATGCCCTCAGCTGTGAAGTTTGTGGTGGCTTCAGGTGTAGATCCCTCAAAAGGAGCACTTGGGCAGCTGGCAGATTGTACATCATTAACAAGGGAAAGAAAAGGAAAAGCTGTAGGAACAGCACTGCCTCTGTGGTACTGGTAGATTGTGATGTTTTCAGTTACAAGGTTGATAAGTATCCCTGGTCATCTGTGGTGGAGAACACTTGTGGCACAGTCTGATATTCCAAAATACTGGAATGCCATTGCCAGAAGCAGCCTCCAGCTTGAGGAGCTGCTCTTTGGGGAGGTGTTTGTTGCTGTCTAAAGCGAAGGGGTGCCGGGGTAGGAGCTGTGTGAGCACTCTGACCGTGTTGGTTTGTCACTTGTGTTCCAGCTGGATGCTGAGAAGGCGAAGCTGAAGCTGGAGAGGTGGGGACCCCGGGATGCTGGCAGCGGGGCAGGAAGGAGCGAGGAGCTGGAGTCCAGCGGAGACTGTGATGATGAGGATGGCTGCCAAGGATCCGGGGACAGGATGCACACAGCAGGTAAACACAGCTTCTGCAGGCACCTGGTAGCTTGGGAATTCCTGTGTCACAATTGGGTGGTCAGAGCCAAGGCTTACACTGCGTGAATTGCTGTCAAAATCCTACTAACTTCAAAGGATTTGAATCTTAATCTGTGAAAAGCTGCAGTAGAAAAAGAATGATACAGACAGTAACCCAATATAATTTAACACTTGGAGTGCAGATAAAAGACTTAAATGTGGAGTGAATGATGTCTGCAGTGGAATCTGGATCACAGGAATGCTGAAGAGCCTTCCTTGATAATGTGGGCTCTTCGGATAAATAGAAAATTGATGACCTTATAGAGTATGCTAAGTGTTTGTATAAGCATTTATTTACTGCAAAATGATGGTGAAGGATGATCATCCAGAGTTGGCTCTATGTATATTCTTACATATTCAATATATTCTTGAAAAAAGCCATAGGAAATACTGTGGGGTTTTTCCCCAGTGGTGAGCTGCTGGTTAAATGAAATTTCTTGATAGTCTGAGATATTGCATTCTGCAATATTTATTCATTAAATTACTTGGATAATATGTCATCGAGTGTAGAATAAGCTTCAGTATCCAACAACTTCCATCAACATACTGGCAATATAATCTGTAGTTAAATCCTTTCAGTAACTTTAATAAGAAGTAAGATGTTTCTAAATACTTGATTTTATTGGTTTACCTCATCTCTAAGTCCTGATTTGTTTTATGTCACCAAAATGTAACTGGTTTAATTTGTTGTAGTGTAAATGTAATGTAGATCGGATGTGTAAATACCTGAAATAGAGGTGTAAGAGTGCTCCAAACAATGCTCATTGGGATAGCAGGAGCTCAGGTGGGTTTTAAACTGCTGCTTGGCTCTGCTGAGATAAATGCCTTTTCTTTTTGCCACTGAGTAGAGAGGGGGAGGAGGTGGCTCATCCTCAGGTAAGATTTGCAAACATGCTGTGATCAGCTTGTGGTCAGGACTTCAGCTGTCCCTGTTGTGTTTGTTCAGGAAAACCAAGCTTGAAAGATGTACTTTGGAATGTGTGCAGAGTGTTCCAGGTAATTGCAGTAGCAGCTTTAAAGACTTGAATTTCAGTTTGCATTGACAGCCTGTATGATCAGGGTATCATCACACAGGGACACTGTTTTTGAAACTCCTTAGGTAATTACAACTGAGAAATCAAGCAGAGCTTTTTCACCATCTACTCTCCAATGTTTTTGAACAAAGGAACTTGGATACAATGTTATTTTAAAACTCTTTGCTTAACTTTTTAATTGTTTACTGTATTTCATCCATAAGCAAGGAACAGACTGGTAGATGCTTTAGACCCTGGGGATTTAGGAAGATAAATGCTGTAATATGATTTCCTCTCTGTGTGGAGTAATAGAAACAAAAGCCAGGTGCTTGGTAGTCTTCAATGAACAATCAAACTATTAATACAGCATTTGGGGAGGGTGTGTATCCATGGACATGGACACTTCCATGGACAATGGCAGAGTTCAAAAATAAAAACCTGAATGCTTTCAAGACTTGACTTTCAGCTGGCTTTAATAATGGAAAGCTATTTAATGTCACTTTTTCTCCTTTTTTGCAATCTATTTAATTAAAATATTTTATGCTGATATCATCCTGGATTTAAAATAATTATATAACTGGCTGTTTCAGAATTTAGCAGGGTGTATATCCAATTAAAAAGGTAGTTACAATAAATTTTAGAAAATGGTATTGATTCATAACAGAAGAATAAGTATTTCATTGTGTGACAATAGTAATGCTCTATCATAATTAGCTTTAAAATATTGTACTCTATACAAGCCACTAGCAGTAAATCTCTTTTCCATATCTGGATACAATTAAGAGATAAAATGCAGTAATCTCATTATGGAGCTGCTTTGCTTTAATAGAATGTTCAAGAAAAACAAACATCAGATTAGTTGAGTTTCCCCTTGCTGCATGTCTGAGATGATGCTGGCAGTTGTACAGCCTGTGAACTCGTATTTCCCGAGCTTAAAACCCCTCCAGTCCAGCCACTCATTGTTTGTGGGAATGGAGTATGGTAACATTGCCTGCTCCCTGCCTGCCTGGAAATGGAGTGGTGAGGGGGCTCTAAAGCTGAATCCCACCTGGAGCCCTGAGTGGAGGGGTGGTGGAGTCAGGGGGAATGTCCTTCCAGGGGTGGCTGAGACACAAACAGGAGTTGGGAAATGCCACCGAGCTCCTTGGGGCGTGTTGGAGCACGGAGCCACACAGCAGAACAAAAGGAGTGAAAAAGGAATAAAAGCCTTTCCAAACACAGACTTTTTGGCAGAGCAGTTGTGCTTTTAACAACAGGCCCATGAAAAACAGAGGAAAATATTTCAATGTCAGCCTCTAAATTGCAGAATTGAGAATGTAGTAAATATGTACTACATCTGTCATTTATTCAAAACGATATGAAAATTATATGTACCGCTCTATCTGTTGAGAGCAGTACAAAAGACTGAGATTGCTTTTAGTTTATGAAAACCCACCGAATGCTCATTTCTTTCCACCTCCCAGAAAAAGAAAAAAAAGAAGCCTTTTCCTTAAAAAAGCCTTATCAGGCTTTTCCTGATAAATGGCCCAGAATTTCACCAGTACCTGGGTTACCACTGTGAAACATTTCTGTTCATGGCTGTTTGTCAGGATCTCCCCAGACAGGGGCCACTGCTGCTGCCCACGTTGCTTTTCTTCTGGCAGAGGGCTGGGCTGCTGGGTTTGGATTTCTGCATGTCCTGAGTGGGAGAGCACAGAATGATTCTGTGTGTATCCAGCAGGTCATGGTAACACCCTTTTCCCTCTGTTGTCTTTTATTCCCTTTTGGTTGGGGTTTGCTGTCTCTGTAGTTTATCTCATCCTGCAATGGACAGTACAGTCCTGTCCTTCTGTTTGTCACCTTCTGGCCTTTGAGACTCATGTTTGCATATCAATTAATGGTTTTATTTTATGTCTATAATTAAGATGCATGGCTGTCTATTAGCTAGTGCTGGGATTTTGTTTATCTTTGTTGCAAATAAGTCTTTCCTTGACCTATTCACTATTACCTGAAAAGATCAACACTTCTTTAATAATAATGGGTTTACTTACCTATTCTGTATCATGTGTGTTTATCCAAGTGATTTTTATAGGAACAAGATAAATTCTCAGGAAACCAGGATTCTCTTCGAAAATTGTGGCTGGTAGGAGAAGCTTTATGATGTCCCATTCTCCCAGGCCTTACCAATTACCCCGAGGATCTCTTCCTGGGGAAAGCTGTGGGAACAGCAGTTTCTCAAGCAGGCCCATGTGTTATTTGTTGGCAAGTACCAACATTTTAATGACAACATCTGTGAATCATCTTTGAACAAAGCTTTGTTAGGAGAGATTTAAGAGGAGGAAAGCCAGCCACATAAATCTTGAGCGTGGATGGGGAAGTTGCTCTGTGGTTTGCCCTGCTGCAGTCCTGCAGGTTTCTAGGCAGAAGGGCAAAGCAGCATCTTAGGCTGAGCTTTGCTGAGCTCAGCCTGCTCACAGAACCACATGGATCTGATCACAGTGTGAGTCCACTGGTGGGAGTCCTTTTCCTTCAGCCCTTACATGGAGGTGGTGGTGCTGCAGAAGAGCGGGGATTGCTCAGTGCCCTGCAGGGCTGGGGGAGAGGAAGGAAAAGAGAGCAGCGAGATTCCCATCGGGTCCTGCCTCTGCTGCCTCCTTTTCAGAGGGGAGGAATGTTTGGTGGGAAGTGGGAAGGAAGCCTGTGCAAGGAATTCCAGTCCCCAGCTCTGTGTGGTGATGAGGCCCCACCCAAGCAATGACAGCCAAGGCTGGGTGTCAGTTCAGGGGGGTGTCTGGGTGATTCACTCCTGAACAAAGGGGGAGATGTTTAGGCCACAGGTAGGCTTAACCCTGAGTTCAGTGCAAGGCCAAGGGCAGCTGTGTGAGCTGTGTGGAGGCTGTGGAGCACTGTGGTGAGGAGGGCTGTGCTGGCACCACTCTGAGCACCAGTCCATGAGCACACCTCATCAGGGCAAAGCCTCCTGTAGCTGTGTCTGAGGCTGGAGGTTCACACAGCCAGTGCAAGACAGAAATTAATCCAAGCTTCTGTCTTGGGGAGCCTGATACATGTTGTGCAAAGTCCCAGGGAGTGGAGCCCGTGCTGGACTGCAGCTGTCCTCTGGCCAGCAAGGCAGGCAAACAGCTCAGGTGAAGGAAAATACAGTTTAGTCCATCCTTGGGCCCTCCTCCACTGAACAGAATACACAGCCCCAAATGTCTGGTGTACTTGAACTTCAGTCTGTGAACCAGGTTCACCTCTCTGAGTTTAGAACCTAGATATGCTTCAAAAAGCTCAGCCCTCAGGTGGGACAGGTGTTCACTCCACTCCTGACATGCCTTGAAACTTGAGATTGCTGAGAAATGGAAATATGGAGCTTTCCTTTTGCCTGGCTCACTGCCTTGTTCTGCACAGAGCTGGGCTTCTGCCGTGTCCCCATCCCAAAAGCAGTGGGTGTCCATGGAGTAACAAGTGTCTGGCCAGTGCTGACCCTCAGGCACAGCAGATTTTATACAGTACTGATAATTGTGTCAGGGCAGGCATTCAATAAAAACACGTCCTGGGACATCCCAGCCAGACTCTGGCCATGCCTGTGGGTTAAATGTGTTTTATCACTGTGATTTTTGCCAAATGCTTACCTAATCCCTGTAACAGTTTTCTTCTGCACTTCTTCCTAATTCCTTCACAAAGCTCCCTCCCTTTAAAAGACCTTTCAGATTGCAGACATCCCAGTTGAACTTCATGCCTTATGTCACAGATAGGGTAGGAATCTGTAACAAATCTACTTGGAACATTCAGATGATATGTTTCCAACTCTTGGCTGTGTAGACAATCCCCATCTTTCTGCTTACCCTTCAGAGTATCAGAAGACATTGTGCTGGTTGTAGATTTCTTATTTAAGGCTTATGAGAATGCCATTTTTGCCCCAATATGCCTTTACAAGTGCAGACAAGTAAATTTTCTTTTTTCTTATTGTCTTCTGTCTGATCTGTATCTGCTCTCAACAGCAATGGAAAGTTAATGCGTTTCTCTGACTGCTTATGAATGTTTTCATTATCAGTTTTTCTTTTTGAATATCAAGATTCTTTAATGCTTTATTATGTTATCATTCTCCCAGCTTGTCTGTCTTTTCTTGGCATCAGTATTACTGTCTGACCTGTCATTTAATCATTCTTCATTTCCATTCACCGTGTCACAGGATGCACTTACACTTGTATTTATCCAAATACGCAGTTGTACAGCTGCTGATTTTGTAATTATTAGTACAAAACATCAATATTCTGAGATCATAATATCTGCTGGCAGTCAGCCATGCTCATCAGCTTCTCATTGCCACACGTCCTCACAGATGATCCTGGCTCACACAAATGCTGCATTTTCAGTGTCTTCTGTCTTCCTGCCTGGAGAAACCTCTCCATCACCCCTCCTCCCCATCCTGCTGCCTTGCTCCCTTTTTCCACATCCTTTGTTGCTCAAGACATTTTATCTCCAGCTCTGTTTTTAGAGAGCCTATAAATTCCTAAATTGCCCTCAGTAAATGCCTCATTCTGTCCTCAAAACAGCACAGTAACAGATTAAACCCTCACAGAAGTTTGACTTTTCAGGAAAACTCCACCTTACTCTTGCCATTTGGGATGGTAGAGACATGGGCCTCTGTCAGGAGGAGTAGAAGCAAACCCTGCCAGCAGTGTGGGGGAGAGGCAGTGCTGGTTCCACAGCTGGCAAATTTCTGGCTGTGGCTTCTTGTTTAGGATGCGCTTTGGGAAGAGACATGGGAGAGGAGAAAACCTGAGAAACCTCAATGATCCAAATGAAAAGCACAGATTTTTGGTTGTTTATTTGAACTTGGGCAGGTCTGGTCCTGAGATGAGTTACTCTGGTGTCACAGTGGTGTCCTGGTGTTCCCTCCTGGGTACACTTGGCTGAGAGACTCTCTGGTGACAGTGGCATTTCCTGCAGGCTCTGCTCTGGCATCAGAGGGCAGCTGAGAGGGGCTTCAGAGAAGGGAAGGGAGTGTTGCAAGGGGAAAGAAGAAGAGAGAGGGAAAAAAACAGACAGAAGGAGTTTTCCTCATCTCTGTCCCTGGATAAATTTATTTTATAATCTGCCAATACTGGAATAAGATATTTTTTGTTCTGCATTACACAGTGTAATTTTAACTGGAATGAACAGAAGAAGAATCTGAGGATTGCTCCTCAGCTTTCCTCAGCATTTACGTGAGTTTGAGGTGTAAAGGAATGGGATTTCAGTTCCTGCAGATTCTCACTCTTAGACCTGAGATGAGAGCTCCCAGCACCACCAGGGCTCCAGCTAAGATCCATTCAAGACAGGAGTTTTTGCCAAGTTGTAGAAGTGACTTTCTGCATGACCAGATAAACACATCCCCTGCAGGGATTTCTCCTAATGCTGATCAGGGCAGTAGCTGGAGGAACAGCAGAGCATGTGCCAGCTCTGTGACTCTCTGAACAGCTTTGGTGCTATCTCTGGTGCCTTCAGAGAGGAAAAACGATAATTGGGGAAATGCAATTTTACCATTTCACCAGAAAAATGTAAATTACAGCACATCTCTGATCATCTTAGCACCATTTAGACAAAATTAAAAGGTAAAGCATTTTAGTTGCTTAGGGTACCTTAAGCCTTGCAGTGCATGTTCTGTAGGAGGAAATTAAACATTGGAAAGATCAAGATAAAGACATTTGGGGCTTAGGTATTTGCAGTAGTTCTGTATAAGCAGCCATGAGGGAGTGCACTGGAGATCACTGAAGGGTAATGCGTTTTTACCAACTTCCTATTAAAAATATTGCCAGTAATCCCTGTCCCTTGAACACACTTACTACAGCAGAACAATTTGCACTGCCCTTGTCAGCAGTATTTTATCTGGTTACTTTCCACAGGAGTAATTCCATGTGTACATCTATTTCTGAGATGGGTTTTGAGAACAGCCCTAAACTGAAAACTCACTGATCTCATTTTCCAATGAGTTCCCACTCAGGAGCATTTCTCACAGGTGTTAATAAAAAGGACTTCTTTTTAAAAGAAATGTCACAAAGCTGAATGGTCCCAAACAGGACCACAGTCAAACCATAAAGAGCATGAACAAAATGAAGCAACTTGGTGTTTGGTGGCTGAAATATGAGCAAGGCAGGTTTCTAAGAAAACTGGCACTGCTAAACACACGAAGCAGAACATCTTGATTCAGGCTCAGAGAGCACTGTGCAGGTGCATGCTCTGAGCCCACAGTCGTGGTGCTTTTTTCTGAGAATGGCATTTGCAAGGGGCAGGCTGGCACCCAGAGTTCACAGGCCAAGCTAAAGGCAGAAGAAATGCAGTCCTTCACATGGAGCTCTCATGGGATGAGTGGTTTAGATCCCTCTGACAAGGAATTCACCGAGGAGCTCAAATATCTTGGTCATGCCACACAGTGGTAGGATAAATGTGAAGGCCAAGGCAATCTGCCCCCAAAATGCCATAAAGCCAGAATTAATTAAGAGCAGTTAACAATGAAAGGTCCTTCAAATGGCTCCGCAACAGATATCCCCTACCATTTAATGGAAGCTCCCTTTAAAATATTAATGCTGTTAGACTATGAGTTATCAAAGCAATCCTGCAAGCCCAAGGAAAACGTTCACCTGCCAGTTGTTTTTTGTGCCCCACAAGGGGAGAACACTCACCTGGCCAGAGCCAGGGGACAGGGACAGGGACATTGTTTCCTGCTCCTTGTGCTGCACCCCTGGCACCTCTGCCCCCTTCCCTCCCCACGTTCCTCCAAGGAAGGAAGGTACTCACATCAAACCTTGGGCCATGTTTCTTGCAGAGGTAAATTCTGCCAGGTTAATGAAGGTAAGGTTAGGAATTACTGCAACCTTAAAGGCTTGAAGAAGCCCTCTGTCATCTCTCAGTGCACACAGGTGAAAGGCAGGTGGTGCAGCTGCTTGGCAGTGGAAATAAAGCTGAAACTTACTGACAAATGAAAATACACTTTCTGTTTCTCCCTGCTGACACCCTCCCTTGTTTTATGATTCATAAGGAAAGCCTAAGCAGTCACTGTTCTTTCAGAGGAGGAAAAGAACTGCTCTGGTTTGTTTTCCCTCTCTTGAACCAATGTTTCATGGGGGTGTTTTGTCTTTGCTTTTGGGGAGAAGCTGCCTTGAGTACACCAGATTCACATTTGGAGGTTTTCTATTCCTTGATTGTCCATTTTAAGGTAAAATAACTCTCCTTAAAAGAGTTCTGTTGCGCCTGAAGCCAGCAGATATGCCATCAGAATGTCTCAGCTGAGAAATTTAGGATCAAAACAAAACCCTGAAAGAAGCACAGTTTAGTTTTACAGTAACAGAGAGCACAGCACAACTGCTCTGTACTCTAGACTCGATTTAGTACAAAAAGTACAGAACTCCAGGCTAAAGTGTGTGACATATCAACAGCATCAAGAATTTATAGGGCTGCATCTGGCTGCCTTGAGATCAAGGTACTTTAAAATAACTTAAACCAGCTGATGATCTTGCATGTCCTTAAATTCCTTCCCTGAAAAGTGTTCCAAGATTAAGCACATTATTCCTCAGCAGGTGATTTTGCATCTGGTTTATCCCAGAGTGTCTCCTGTCTGCTGGTTTAAGAGTGTTTATTTCCGTCCTTTGATCCTGAAGCAGTCAAGTAATATTTCCCTGAAGTCTCCAGTTTGGACAGGACAGCTGACACCTCTCAGTGGCTTTTGTAGGGTGTGTTGGGCTGTAACATCATCCAGGAGCCCCAAACTCAGGAACTGGATTTAACTTGCAAAAGAGGGAAGTCAGAAACCTTTTTGGCTTTATATGAGGTGCTGAAGTGTGGAGCCTGAATCTGTATAAACAGGGTGAAGTCCCTAAATTATGGATGTCTGAGGGTCATCATCATAGTTCTCAGTGATGGAAAAGCCAGATACAGGATCCCACAGCACTTTAACACTGTTGTTAGTCTGGCTTTCTCTATTTGCCTCCAGTAATTGCCTCTCATGTTTACTTGTAGCAGAAGCTTTCATTTTTCCAAATTGCATTCTATTCTTAGTTCAGGCTCCTAAATATCACAATCAGAAAATGTTTTCTTTCCTTGTCTTGCTGTCTTTTAGGATTTAGACAGATTCTCTAACATTCTTTAGGCTGTCTTCTTTAATCTCCCTGTTTTGCTTGTTCTTCTCTGAATGCCTCATAGTTTGTCAAGCCAAATTTGAATTATTTCTGAAATAAAAAACTATGGAGAACCAACCAAACTTTGAATATGACAAAAAGGTATTTTGAAACTAAGAAAATAATTCTGGTTTGGGGCTTTTTTTTTTTTACCTCTTGAGGTATCTTGTGTCACATTAGCTTGTTCATCTTCTAAATAAACGATTCTGTCAAGTTTGCAGATTAATCTTCATTTCAGCAAGATTTAAGTCCATTTCCTGCTTTAGTGCTTTCTGAAATGATGCACGTTCTTGATCCAGGTGTGATTTGCACAAGCTGCCCTCCCTTGCACCAGCAACCTGCCTGGGCAGCTCCATTGCCCACAAGGGGTGAGACAAATTGGTGTGGTGCCCTCCAGGAGAAATGCAATCAGCATTTTGGGAGAGGTGAGAGCAGTGCCTGGGTATTCTGGGGAGCAAACTCCAGCTTTGGAATGTGCAGACATTTCTGTCACTCTGCAGATCAGAAACTCTCACCTGAGCTCCAGAGGAGGGAGGGGAATGTTAGACAGTAGTGAGCAGGTAGCACCCAAAGGAACAACTGCTCTTTCAAAGTTTATTAATTTACCTGTAAAAGTCATTGAACATTCTCCCCATCACCACTTTAGCCCATTTACCATGGCATTGCTGCCCAGTTAGCTTTAATTCACAGAGATCAGCAGGACTGGGTCACTGTGGGCACAAAAACCTCCTGCAATCACCAGAAACTGGAGGGACACGCTGAAATCAGCTGATAAAGCTGTCACTTGCACGGAGAACCTTAGAAATTCTCAGCTTTCCAAACTATTTGCCATTGCTCTCCAAATTAAAGAGATTAAAGAGAATTTGCTACTGCAGCATTGCAACTGCCTAGTAATAAATCATCATCTGATATTTATAGCCCAGAATTAAGACTGGTGACTCAGACACGCCGCTGACCATTTAGCAGTGAAGCCCTAATAACCCAATCTGGAGCAGCAGGGAAAGGAATAGCTTTCTGATGTGAAGTCAGACAAGTAATTTCCTATTTAAAATTTGATTAGATAAAATCTTTTGAACATGTGCTTGTAAAGCAACAGCCTGTTTAAATATGTATGGAGCTGCAGCACAGGCAGGACACTGCTACGACGACAGGCAGCACAAAGAACATTTGCAGTAACCTGAACGTGGAGAGGCAAGCACAGCGCCCTGGGCTAAACTCCATCAGGATAAATCTCCTACACAATAGAAAAACAGCAGAGCTGATGGGGGAAAAGCAGTTTTCTTCCTGTTAAAAACCCACACATTTGTTTCTCTATCGAAAAGGCTTCATTATGAAAAATGGAAACGTTTGTTGTACATATGCAATTGGAAGAATGTTAATTTCAGGGAATATTTTTGTAGGTTTTGAACACAAAAGGGAAAATATTGATTCCAGCTGGAATATTTTGCCCCCTGCAAATAATATATAGCTTTTATAATAATAATAATGTATAGTAAGCTTGATATTTTTAGCCAAAAAGTTCTTCTTGATTTAAAGGCATTACATTCTAAAATTCACAAGAAAGAATATAAAGGCCAGAAAAAAACAAGATGGGGGAGTTTGGCCTGATTCTGACTCAATAATTATCACTGGGAATTTGGCTTTTGTCTTAATGAGACAACAGTGTGAGCCAACAAACAAAGGGCTGGAGCTGCTGCCCTGCTCCCTCCTGTGCAGGGTGGGGACCCCAAGGCTGCTGCAGAGGAGCTGCCCACGGTGACCTGCAGTGAGCTCAGCCTGTGCCAGAGCACAGGAATTCCACTGGCTCAGGTTAAACAACCCTGACACTCTCTTCTTTTAATATCCTGATTTATCTAATTGACAGAGGTCATAGCCACATTTGAAACTCAGCTATTGATAATAAAGTATGCTCTCAAAGCTGGGATGCAGCCCCAAATGTGGGATACAGCTCCATTGCAAGTTCAAGCAGAGAATCCCAGTGCAATAGTTTAGTACAATTGCATCCAAGCAGGAACATTTTATCACTCACCATAAAAGGCACTTGCAGAATAGTCCTGGGAATTGAAATGTTCATTGTATATTTATGCATTAAAAAATTACTATTTTTGAAAATGACTGACTACTCTTGTTTACTGGAAGTTTTTCTCTCTTCATGGAGCTGTACATTTTTTTATTAAAGCCATGGGAACATCGTTCCTTTTATCGAGTCTGTGGTGTGAGCAACATCCATCCATGCATTCCAGGCACTCTGGTCACTCCCTCCTGCACTTGTGTTCATTCCATGGACCTCAGGGGATTTTCCTTGGAATTCTTTGCCTTACCCCTGCTTGCCAGTGTCTCTCCACCCACTGTCCTTGCAGATTTTGTTCCAGCCCTCCAAGGGATGCACAAAATGTGGAACCAGCTGGGCGTGCCTGGGTTTTGCTGTTCCAAAGCAGAAGGAAATCCCTGAGCATCAGCAGAGGCCGAGTCATGAGGCTGTGTCCTATTGAGAGCCTTGGGTTTGGAGGCTTTTCTTGTAGCTGCAGAGCAGGTCTGTGATTGGCACTATCACATATTTATGTGTTTTTCCCCTCAGACATTTCCCCCAGGGTGGAATATGGCACTGCCCTCTGAGAAAGCCAAACAGCTTCTCAGCAAGCTCACCTCCTGTGATGCCTTGGGGCGGCTGCCTAGAGCAGGGGCTGGACAAAATTAAGAAAATAAAGTGGGTATTTATTAAATGCCTTCAAGAGATGCACCTTGGGCACTCAGAGCCTCCCAGAGGCTGCACCCAAGGTGGACGATGGTCACGAGTTTTTCAGACAATTCTAAGTTTGGTCCATTCCCATATCAGGGGTTAATGCTCCAATTACAGCTTCAGGTGATGAAGTCATTTACCCCCAGTTTGCTCCCCCCAATTCACTTTTGTTTATGCTTTTGGGGCCTGAGGCTGTGGGGTGTCCCTGAGTTCCAGGCCCAGAGGGATTGTTGTGTCTGACCAAAGTGTGAAGACAGTAACTAACACTCTGTATGGAGTTTGGAGTTATGGCCTAATGCAGTGCAGGATTTGAAAAATAGAAAGGCTGAAATCTTAAGGCATCACTTACAGTCCAGTCACTGCCTCCACAGTTTCAGTGGCTGCACAAGAACAGCTCCCTCCTCTCTCTCCAAGCCACAGCCCCTGGTGTGTGTTGTTCCCGTGGCCCTCTGACCCTGTGGGGCTGGGAATGCAGATTTCATGGAGCAGTGTTCCCTTGGTGCTGAGGGGGAATCCCTGTGAGGTTCCTCTGAGCTCACATCCCCGTGTGTTCTGTCCTGCTCCAGGGGTTCTGCTGGCTGTGGGTGCTCTGCCCTTGAGCTGGCTTCTCCAAGCTGCTTTAAGCCTCGACATGAACTCCACATGGATATCATGAACTGAAAAGAGCTTTATCAAAAAAGCCCCACTTTAATCAGAGTCCTGACATGTTAGCAGGCCCTTGACAGCTTGTCAGTGAGTGAAAAAGATGCGTGACACTAATGGGGACACAGCAGTGGTTCAGTGTCACACCCAGATGCATCGCTGGGAAATGCCCAGTGGGAGCCTCGTTAATCCAGGAAAAGCCCCAGGAAATCAACGTCCATCCAGGGGACTGTAAACCCCAATCCCTTTGGGCTCACCCAGCAGCCTGGGCACTGCCAGCTGAACTTCTTTAAAATCACTTTGCGTCCTCTCTGTCGAGCACATTTGCATAATCTGCGTCACAACAAAAATTGGAAGTGTGTTGTATCAAAGAAGATTTGAAATTAATTTTTTAAACCGCAGATAAATCATAAACTTATTTTTTGCAAACTATGTGAAAACGCATTGCAAACTGTAAAGAAGTCTATTCAAAGGAGCAAATACACAACCACAGAAAATATTTTTCTATCTGTATAAATACACTGACACCCTATCAATCTGCAGAGTACATCAAAAGGCTTTATAAGAAATAAGCGAATTATAAATTCCTAGAGTGCCAATTTTCTTCCACAGATTATGCAAACATTGTGTGCTTCAAGTAAAGTTGCATTTTATTAAAAATGTAACTCGTGATAAAATAGATGTAACACTTGAATAACGACTTAAAATTTATATTATTCTCACCTTATAAAACAATATTGAAAAAGTGAACTGCACTAACACAAGTGTATTCATTATGCATGAAATCTCTGTTTAGTCTGTAAAATGCAGAGCAGCCAGATAGTGGCCATTTTCTGGTGCTGTAATTACTGTGTCACCATTTGTGAAGCATTTATGTAAAGTAGAATGCTTCTGACTAACCGTGGACAAACTCTCTGCATCTTGTTAAAAATCAAACCATTGTTTTCAAATCCTTGATGTTCTGCTGACACTGGAGCGCAATGTAATCCACCACCACTTACATTTTGTATAATCAAACACAATCCCTTTCTTCCACGTGCATTCTTTTTGGATGGGCTTATGGATTATACACATTAATAATGTAATTTTTAAAAGCAGAAGACTATTATAAAACAGAGATCCTTCTTTATTTGTTGCCTCTTGTTACAAAGAAGGCTTGAATGCTGCCACAGGTGTGTCTTTATTTAAGGGCTCGTCTCCTGTTTTGCAGATCTGTGCCTTATTTTTGGTGCAGGTAACTTCTCTGTGTTTGCTGTGTTCCCCCGAAGGAGCCTTAAGGTTCAGTGTTTGCAGTGATCCTTCCCACACTGCTCAGAGCTGCTGGGTAAATGCCAGCAGGTTCAGAGGGTAAACAGTCAGAAATCCTCCCCTGGCGAGTGTTCGGGTCCTCTGCTCTTCTCCCTCAGCCGTCACACATCCCAGTGATTCCTGGGGGCTGGGATGTGCTGAATTCCCTTCGAGACAGAGGGATCCCCACGCCACTCCTCTCCTTGGGAATCTCCGTGGGCAGGGCACAGCACGGCCTGGCAGTGCCCGTGGAGAGACACAGCTGGGAGAAACAGCTGGAGAGACACAGCTGGGAGAAACAGCTGGAGAGACACAGCTGGAGAGACACAGCTGGAGAGACACAGCTGGGAGAAACACAGCTGGAGAGACACATCTGGAGAGACACAGCTGGAGAGACACAGCTGGAGAGATAGAGCTGGGAGACACAGCTGGGAGAAACAGCTGGAGAGACACAGCTGGAGAGACAGAGCTGGGAGACACAGCTGGAGAGATAGAGCTGGGGAAGCCATAGCTGGGAGAGACACAGCTGGGAGAAACACATCTGGGACAGACACAGCTGGAGAGACACAGCTGGGAGAGACACATCTGGGACAGCCACAGCTGGGAGAGGCACAGCTGGGACAGCCACAGCTGGGAGAGACACAGCTGGAGAGACAGGGCTGGGAGAGACACAGCTGGAGAGACACAGCTGGAGAGATAGAGCTGGGGAAGCCATAGCTGGGAGAGACACAGCTGGGAGAGACACAGCTGGAGAGACACAGCTGGGACAGCCACAGCTGGGAGAGACACAGCTGGAGAGACAGGGCTGGGAGAGACACAGCTGGAGAGACACAGCTGGAGAGATAGAGCTGGAGAGACACAGCTGGGAGACACAGCTGGAGAGACACATCTGGAGAGACAGAGCTGGAGAGACAGCTGGGAGACACAGCTGGAGAGACAGAGCTGGAGAGACACATCTGGAGAGACACAGCTGGAGAGACACAGCTGGAGAGACACAGCTGGGAGAAACAGCTGGGAGAGGCACAGCTGGGACAGCCACAGCTGGCAGGGCTGTGTGTCCATGGCAGGGCTGTGTGTCCATGGCAGGGCTGTGTGTCCGTGGCAGGGCTGTGTGGCTGTGGCAGACCAGGCCCTCTCTGCCTGCCTGTCCTCTCCAGCTGCCCCCCACCATGTACAGCTGTGAAATCTGTTTTCTGCTGGGCTCTGGTGCAAGGCAGCTCTCACAAAGGCGTGGCAGACAGGCTGCATTAACACTGCTCTCCTAGAAGGGACGGCTTTTGTTCTTGGAAAGCGTTAAGATGTTATGAGCTTAACGAGATTTGTCCTGAAAGGAAGTGTGAGAAAATTGCCCAGCATTAATGCCTTAAAATGCCCATCATCAAAAGCATGACGGCTGAACTCCCAGGCAGGAGGTGGTAATGTAATAATTGATGCATCCCTGGGAAGCTCACACCTTTTTCTTGAAAATGCTGCATTAATACTTCTTCTTAAATTCTAAATTGGGCTAGGGTAGTGCAAATGTGTTAATGTGTGCTAAGGAAAACTGGTTGTTACAGGGTGTAGATAAATTTATTTTGATTATTGCTTTATTTAAAGTGAATTCTTTTTAGGAAAAATACACAAACATGATGAAGGTAAATGACTGCTGATTAATAGTACTGTGCACCAACAGTGATGTTTGGCTTATCTTTAACATATTTGTTAGAGTTGGAGGCTTCAATGATACAATTTACCAAAGCAAAGGTATAATTTCAAAATGGATAACAGGAAGCATTTCCCAGAAAGCCAAATTGTGCCTGTGAATTAACAAAGCCTCTACAAGAGAATTGGTCAGATACTTTTAATTTTATTTAGCTGCTAAAGCAGCTGTCTGTACAGTAAAGCAGCTACATGGTTGCACTCATCTTTTTTTTTTTTTTCCTAATAGCTTGTCAAATAATGTTGGGAGTAAATCTCAGGAAGTGGTGAGATGCATGTGGTTAGGGCTTTCTTGGGGGCTTCACTTGAGACAGTTTCTTGAGGAAGAAAACTAACTGGATGTGCTGGCTGGAAGCAGATGTGTGAGCACATGTGGATTAATGGCACTGAGGACAGTTCTCTTTTGAATACTGGCTGAAGTGATGAAGGTTTAAGATCAGGGGTGTGTAAATTTCTGTTTAATGAAATAAATCACCTTTGAGCTGACTGTAATGAGAGTTTGGAATAGCTCTGCAGAGTGGCTGGAGGTACTGCACACCCATGGCAATTTTTAGGTCCCAGGGTGGTTCTGATTCCATGTGGAATGCTCCTGAGCAGTGGCACAAGGGTTTGTATCCTCCAGCTCCAGAGAAGGGGGATCCCTGACCTCGTGATCCTTCAAAACAACATCCTCCTTCTGCTGTCAACCAGCAAGAACCCCTGGAGATCTCCCACAGTCGTTGTTTCTCATAATGTCCCATGGAAATTGCTGAGAAACACCAATAATTAGGAAAAACCTATGCTGGTTCTCCTTTTTTCAAAGACTCTTCCTTGAATCTTCCCCTTTACTACACCCAGTCATAAAATTCCAGACTGTTAGTATGCCAATATGTTAATACAGCTCCACAGGATCTGTCATCTCAGTTAACATCACCTGCCTTTAGTGTTTCCATCTTTTGAATATGTATTAAAAATATCAAACAAATTTTCAATGCAATGGTATATTAGCAAAAAAAATATAATTGCTCTGTGTAATGAAGAACATACATTGGTATTGAGTGCTCTATTAAAATAAAATTACCCTCAACTTTAAATAATATTTATTTTAAAATTTAAAGCAGGTCATCTTTGAAGATGAACAGGCATGGCCCCTTGCCAAAAGAACAATCAGATTTTCTGCTGCAGAATATATAGAAAATCATAACAAACTTAATTACCTGTACCACTGCTAAAGGCCCTTCATATCTTAGCACTCTTGAGATTTAGCAGATTGTATCACATCTTCCTGATTAGCAATTATGACTGAGAAATGAAACATTCTGACTTACTGAAATTAAAAAAAAAAAGGTTCGGTTTTAAAAGAAGACAGTCTGTGAACAGCTAAGATTTTAAAGTATAATGGCTTACTAGAAGTGTTTAAATTTCAGTGCATTTTCTCAAACTACCTTAATTGTGCCATGTGAATAAATACCAGCATGGTTTTCATTTTCTCAGATCTTGTATCTTCTGATCTCGAGGTCAGGATCTCAGCCTGAGGATTTGGGGCTTTTTCATTATTATTATTATTATTATTTCTTTTTAGGTTTTTCTCACAGAAAACTTAGTGCACTGATCCTTTTTCACACCAGATAGCAGGAATCCATGCGGTATTCAAAATCTCGTATTTTTATCTGAAATTCTGGGCACTTCTGTCAGAGGAGCGTGTCTGGAGATCTCAGCAGTCTCAAATGTGAGTTCCTATGAGGGACACGAGGGGAGTGCCGGGTGCTGGACAGGTCACCTCGGGAGGAGGGCTGTCCTGGCCGGGCAGGGGAGGAGCCAGGACAGCGTTTGTGCAGAGTTTCAGCTGGGGAGCAGCTGGACATTGCACAGGGCAAGGCTCTCCCTGTGGCTGGGAGCTGTGACCCCCTGTTTCTCCTTCTGCTCTTTATTAACATTCCCTTGGCGTTGCTTGTGGGTAAAAAGTCAAACACTGATTTTCTGGCGCTGTCTCAGAAGCTGTCGATGCCTTTGGATTCAGATCCTGGCGTTTTTTACAGTCAGAAAAGAAGCATTCAGTGTCTCACCAGAGCCCCTTTGCTGCTCACGTGGCTCTGGGGGTGCACAGGACCAGCTGTCCCTGCTCCTCGTTTCCCAGCCCCCTTTGGTGTCCCAAAGCTCCTGGTTTGCTGGGCTCTGCTGGTAGCAGTGTTGCCTTTTCTCCAGCCTCGTGCTCCATGGCTTGGCTTCCTTGAGCATTCTTTCCTGGAAGTGCTGCAGCCTGATCACACCCATTGGAGCACCATAACTCCATTTCAGCCTAATTCTCTACTAATTCCTTGCCAGCTTTCAGTGCCTATCAGAAATATCTTCCCAACATCCTCCAGACACCATCCTTTCTCTCAGCTTGAGACACTCCAGTTTCTGCAGCCTGGAATCCACGAAGAAAATCCTTCTCCCAGCTCCTCTGGCTCAGCCTCCGGCTGCAGCCAGACGTGCCAAAGCCAAACGTGGAGCATGGGCAGCAGCAGCTGTCAGGGCAGGAGTCCTGAACTCCTCTGGATTCTGGTTGGTAACAGGAGCAGTCCTCAGGGCATTCTCTTGGTTTGACAGTGATTTTGGGTGGGAGGATGAGATCTCAGCAGTGTGGAGGGAGCACACGGTGCTGATCTTAGCGTTGGGCAGTGCCTGTGAGTGGCTCGTGGGGAGAACAAAGGCAGTGCTGGGTGTTTGCCTTCCAGAGGCTCTGACCCACAGAAAAGCTGCTGCAAATACATCCTTCAACCTCCTTTACAGTCAGGGCTATTTGTGTGCCTGATTTCAGCTGCTTTGTTGGCTCTAGAGCAGATAAGAACAAGCTCTGTTCTGTCTGAGCATTCTCTTGCCCCACTCCAGGTTTCTGTAGTGTTTCCCTCTGTTGCAGGGAGGATCACAAGGGATTTTCAGCTGCCCGTGTAGCTCCCTGCTCAGCAGAGCCTTTGTGTGCCAGGGGCTGCTTCTCCTGCCACTCACTCTGATCTGAAGTGAGAGAGGTGATGGACAGGGGGCCTGCTTTTGTTGACTGATAACTCTGAGGTAAGTCCTACAGTCAGTCTGCTGCCCAGGGTGATGTGTTATCTGGCAATGTCACATCAGAAGTCAGATTATCCTTGAAAATCATCTTCTCTAATCAGGTGGCATTCTGAGAGCCTCCCTGTGTCAGCCCTCCTGGCTGTGTCACCCTGCTGGTGCACATGTGCTCACACACGTGTGCATGCACACCCCCAGCCATCCTGAGTGCCTGCATCATGTGGGATCCCAGTCAGTATCCTCCTTTTCCTTGTCTTCAGCATGTGTTTATCAGCTGAGCTGATGTCTGTTTGCTTTCCCAGCCACATGTTACAGGCTCAGATTACTCTTGACTTTAAAAAATCAACACTTGCTTAATTAAAAGTAATTTTCAGACTGTCACTGGAGTGCCAGATGCGACAACTGGAATTATCTTGCCCCTCATTTCTTTTTTTCTCTCCTCTCTAAAATACCCAACACCAATCAAGAAGAAATTGTTAATATTAAGCCTAGGAATGAAAACAAAATAGCCAAAGAAAAGCAGCATTTACAGGTACGACAGCCCCACAGAATGAGCTGCAATATATCAACCCACCTTAAAGAACTGAAGCCAGAACTCATCCCTGCTTCATTTGCCATCATATTCATAAGTGTCATATTTACTGCTCTGTATTATTTGAAGTAGTATTTTTAATGTTGAGGAAACTATGATAAAATGTATTGCAATACTTAAACATCACTGTGAAAGTGAAAAATGGATTTTTCCATAAAAATATACTCTCTTGTGGAATTATGGCCCCAGTGAAAATGTACTCCCTTTCAGCCTGCTGCTTGGATGGTGTGCTAAAATTCTACCCAGATGTCTTGTCTGCAGGCACTGGACACAATCCTCTGGGTGTGCAGAAATTAGATAAGGAATAATTCTTTTGTGTAGCAGCATCCCTTGTGTAGTCTCCTGTGCAATACAGTAAAATTAATTCAGGTTCTCTCCATCGAGCTTATCTGCTGTCCAGCATTGGAGTGTTCCTCTCCTGCCTTTTACCTGGGCAGCAGCTGTTTTCTTACTTCACTCTGTTACAGTCCAGCATGGGTAATTTACAGAGCAGCCTGGAGTCAGTGCTTTTGCAACAGGTGGCTGCTGCGTTAAGCTAAAGAATGAAAAATAAAAGTGCCCCAAAGCAGGGTAAGCTCTGCCTGGTGCAGTGGAGGGTGCCACTCCTGCCTGTGTCAGGGCACATCCTGGAGCACTGCTCAAAGCTTGCACCCCATCCTTAGGGGAGCTCCTGTGCCTGACCTGTGCTGCTTACAGCGCTGCCAACCTGTAATTTAAATACCTGTAACTCATGAGATGGTGTCTAGGTGGATCTTTTTAAATATAAAATACCATTTAGCCTTCTCTTTGAGGGATTCATGCAGTTAAGGCCTGGTTGGAAAGAGGACACTCTCTGGTGCTTACTTTGAGCTGAGAAGTTCATTGTCCAGTGCTGGAAATTTGATTCACCTTTCCCCTGTTTGCAGAAAACAACTTCAGGCCCTTGCTGGCGTGGTTGTACCAGAGAAGCCTTTAGCAATACAGCCTGCCTCCTGCTCTAAAAGTTTGGAAGGCCAGAGCACAAATCAGTCCTGTGGGTTTCTACCCTTACTCCTCTACAGATACTTTCTGCCCTCAGCCAGAGGTTGTTACAGACTTTGGTATAATCACAGTTAGACCTGGAGCTGTGGCCTCCTGTGGTTTTCCATCAGAGACATGGCCATGGATGACTGTTCATGGTGAACCTCTGTCTTCTGATGCCTCTCCCGGGTAGAACACGGGACATTGGGCCAGTTCCATATTTCCTACTCAGACATTCCAGTCTCTGTTTCCAGTGCATATTCACTGGCATAATCACAAATAATCCCAAAGCTGAGGGGCTGTGTAGCCACACAATGAACAGGAAGGCAGCTCCTCTTCTGCTTTGTGTTCTCTTTTAACAAATGCAGCTGCAGAACATCTGTGTCATGGGCTTTCACATCTGTAGCCAAATCTCAGGTTGACTTTTGGTATCTCACATTCTGCCTTACACTCCTTGGTCACTAGAATCTCCTTAATCATCCCCTTTTCCATTCTTTTCAATATTCCTCTTATTTGGGGTGTTCAGCTGGGGTGATGTTTTTCCCTTGGTGCAGCCAGAGGTCCTCAAGTGACACCAGACTGTGAGTTTGTGCAGAGCCATGAAGACCTCCTGTGAGTTCTGTGTGTTAAACCCACACTGCAAAGGTCAGTCCTGCTGCTTTGGAAGTGTGCAATGATGAGGAGATACAATATTTAGAGCTTTGTGGAGGAGAGGACGTGGAGGAGAGAAAAACCACTGGGAATGTGGGACCTGGGGAAGTGCTCATGCAGAGCACTCATTTTGGTAATGCCTGAATGAGTTGTTGCAGCTTTTCCTGCACTGATGTTTTCTAACCATAGTTATCCTGAATTTTAGGATGAAAGGTCCTTATGAACATAGTAGTTTGAGTGGGGTGGGTTTTAAGGCAAAAATCTCACCAAGTGCTTTGGCCAGTGCTGCCATTCCATCAACTGAGTGTCACTCAGTGTCACTCAGTGTCACTCAGTGCCCCTCAGTGTCACTCAGTGTCACTGAGCCCCAGCTGTTCTGCTCCCCATCTCCTGTGGCAGATCCTTTCATCCCAGTGGATTTCCAAGGAGATGCACCTTGCTCATGCAGGGCTCCCCATCAATCTAACACTGCTCCTGGTGGGAGCTGAAGATGAGAGTGCTGCAGAGGGCCATACAGGCCTTGTGCAGCTGACAGTAAACGGTGACAGCCTCTCTTCTCAGCACCTCTAACCAGCAGATATTGTCAATCTTTTCTCCCTTATGTCTGAAAGTTCCTTTGATTCACGTGTGCTCCAGACACTTGGTGTAAAATACCCTGTGTGTGCAGCTCAGGAGCGTGCCACAGCCTTATCTCTTTCTGTCTGCTCACAGCTCAAGAAGAAGGAGCATTTTGGCTCTCACAGGGTGCAGTGAGGGGGTGACAGTGGCCTCGTGGCTGTGTCCCACAGAGGGTTTGGTGTGCCAGGGGAGAGCTCTCGGTGTGTCACGGAAGTGGGAACGAACTGAGGGGTGTTTGCCTTCCCCACCAAATCTGCACTTGTGTACTGGATGGCCACAGGTCCTCCTCTGATACTTGTGGTATTTCCTTGCAAACAAACACAGTTTTGTAGTACTTGGATAGTGATCTCTAGCCCACCTACTTACGTGGTATCAATTACAGCTCTATTGGAGCTCCTTAGTCTTTCATCTATTTTTCCCTCATTATGCCCCCAAGACTTGTTTTCTTCATTTTACAGCTGGAGAACTGGCATAGGGAGCCAATGGGAAATAGGCCAGTCATTCCACATGAGTTAGGTTTTGCACTGGTTTTAAGTGAGGCTCTTTAAAATATAATTAAAAGCTTTATTGTTCCTTGATTAATATGCTGCTCTGTTTCTAGTATAATGCCACATTATCCATAGTGCTCGTCAGCTATTTTACAAATATTTCTATGCTGTGTTTATTTTGGCAACTGCTGCCAGATGTTGACTCCATGAAATCCTTCCAGCTTTTTAAAAGCTGCATTGCTTTTCTGTCTAGAAGATGCATCCATGCCAGGGCGTTGGGACAGGAGGAATTGCACTTTCACCCGGGAGCCCTGGCCTCTGCCCCTGCTGTGCCAGGCTGAAGGCGTGGGGAGCAGGAGGGGGTGTGAGCAGGGTTTAGATTGGTGCTGCCATCTCCCAGCAGCAGAGGCAGGGTCTCCTGGTCCCTGGCTGCCACCCCCCTGTGCTGCTGGTCACTGAAGGGTTTTTCTGAGGGGAGGGCACAGGAGGGAAGGTGCTAGAGGGAGCAGAATGACCAGCTGCACCCACTTCAGTCTGACAGGGGATGAGTGACCAGCTGCACCCACTTCAGAGCCTGAGAGATGATGAGGATTGAAACAAACTAGGAAGAGGACCCAGGGATCTGAGTGTGTGTTTTAGTCCTGGAGGGCTCCAGGAAGAGAGGGGCCTCTGTGGAAGCAGCATGGGGTGTGAGGCAGCCTGCCATGCCCACCCCTGCAGGACATTCCTGGAGTTCCAGGCTGTAGAAATCCAAAGAAGCAGCAGGACTGTGCAGGTTTGCAGTGCTGTGTGAAGCCATGTGCATTGGTTTGAATTCTACACAATAAACTTCCATGGAAATACACGGCTCGGGCCAGGTTTCTGAGTGATGTTCATTGGCAGCACTCACACAGCCAGATCCAAATCTGGGCCAGACCTTGGAGTTCAAGATATGCATCAGATGGATGACTCCATGCTTCTGAAGCTTTTGGGGAAACGAGTGGTTTGTGTTGCATTCTGTGGCTTACCTAATCTTGTTCAGTGCTCTGTGTGCCAGCTGCACGTCAGAGGTTGGAGCCTCGTTTGTTCTGGGTGAAGGATTGCTTCCCCCTGGAAAAGGGAAGGGAAAAACCAGCAGCCACTTCACTTCTGTAGATTTTTTTTTCTTTCTTTCTTTCTCCATAGACCTTTTGCTCTGAGCATCAAGACAGAGAATCTATCACTTTCTGTTCGGATCTGGGCATAGAAAAAATGTCTGGAAAGTCTGAAATATGGGGCTACTGCAAATATTGATGCCCTTCACAGGCTCCATCATATTTTAAATAACCTGTCTGGAGCTGATGGGAAATCTGAGGGTGCCAGGCAAAACAAATGGGACAAAACTGCAGTGTCCCTTGCAGGTATCCTCCATGGTGTGGCTGTCACTTTTGGGGTTCCAAGGCATGTCCCAGCAATCCTGTGTCTCTCTGACACTACATCGAGCCCTTCACCCCTTGCAGTGTTTCTCTCTTCCCACTGCTTTAGGTAACAGAACTTGGAGTAAGTGAAGCAGTGATCCGCTGCAGTGTGTTCATCTGGAGCTTTTGCACTGTGTGTAATAATAGAAGGTATAATTTGATTGCTGCCAATTAGCAGAGCAGCCATGCCCCTCTGGTAGTGGCAGGGATTAGCAGTCTTTGCTTTGCATCATCATCTGAGACCTTTCTGTGGCTGGCAGGCCATGCCAGGGAGTTCCAGACAGCCCATCCAGTGCTGCAGAGCTCGTTCATGTTGGGAGATCACTGTGCTGCTGAAATCAGGTATGTAAAATAAACCATCAAGGTTTTGCAGGCCGTAATTCAGTGAGCAAATACCACAGCCCTCATTTTATTAGCACTAGGGGCTGATTAACAGACATCCTTCAGCATGCCTGGAGGGACTGGAAACCACCTCAGCAGACTATGGTAGCCCATGCTGAAGGATGCATTTGAATCCTTACCTACCCTGTGGGTAATTGCAAATGCTGAAATTCACATGATTCAGGTTTTAGGCCCATCCCTGTCCTCTTTGAGTTTTATATTGCCAAATTATTCTGGTTTTTTTCTCTAAGTCAAACTAACATTAATAAACAGCAGTTCATTCCTTTGCTGCAGTGGTTTAAGAAACAAAAAACCACAGTACAAAATCAACCTAAAACAATCTTATCTTTAGCCACATGAGTTGTAAGCAATATTACATTATTTAAGGGTCCTTTAAAGATTAGTCTAAACAATTCCCCATTTCCTTTATATACAACCTCCATTATATTATTACCAGTTGCTGTTTTGTTGTTGTTTAGGAGGAAGTCTTTGAAAATACAACATGTTTAAACAGGTTGTGGTCAGAAGTTTTGGCATTGACACGAGCCCCATGTGTGACAGTGCTTGTACTCAGTGAGCTTTTGGAGCTGAGCCCTGCCCTGGTCAAGCACCAGGGCAAAACTTTTCCCTCCCTGCTGCTGAGAGGAAATTCTGTGTCTGTGAATACCAGGGGGGTTATCTGCAGATAATGCACAATCCCTGAGCCTGTCTGTGGATGGGTTCCCTGCACCTCCCTCCCATCCTCTCTGGCCACCCTGAATCCGCCCCTGGCACTGGGTCCTGCTCACTGAGGGTTCCTTATCCAGAGCAGAACTTTTGTGTGCAGCCCTCTGTAGGTTAATGATTTCTTCTGGGGGATTGGAACCTCTAAAGGTTCCTTCCAAGCCAAACTAGTCTGTTATTCCCTGACTTTGGAAGGGAGTGTGTGGAGGAGGCTGGGGTGATTTGTAAAACCTGGGTGGCAACAATTGTGCATTTCCCCTGCTTTGACTCAGTAGCTGTTCTTCCTGCAGAGCTCCTGAGACCTGCAGAGAGGAAAAAGGATGCCCAGCCATTTTTCCAGCATGCTGCTAGTTTGCATACGGTGCACATTTTCTTCAAAATTAAGTGCATTCATTTGCAATGTTTCTCTTCCTTAATTAGGTTTACCGATTGCCAAAGTGGAGAAATGTGCTCTTTGGGTGTGAGGATAGTTTATGAAAACAGCCTGTGCAATACATCTCTTAGCATGGGGGCTGGTTCATGGCACTGCTTCCAGGATTCAGCGGCTCTAAAGGAACAGAAGCTGTAATAAATATTACTTCTAGCTTTGGATAAGTTCTGGTGTCTGACGGAAGGTTCTTACTTTCTTATTACGATAATTAGTTGAGAGATGCAGAGATAATGTGAGAGTGTTGTATAAACCTGTCTGTTGTTGTTGCAGATCTTTTTGCACTCAAACCAACTCTGTGGAGCCAGTTCCTAAACATCCACCTGTTTTAGCCATCAGTAAAGCTCTCCATGGAGATTCAGTTTAAGAAATAATGATTTCATCAGAAATGAGTAAACACTGTTGTATTGGGAAGATTCTGTACCAACATAGCTAGCAGCTTCCAAAGCTGCTTTTACTGGTTACTGTTTTGGGGCTTCATCAGGTTTGTTTTAAGCCTTTGTGAATGTTTTGGGAGTTCTTTAGCTTCCTTCTAAAGTACATTTGTCCTCTTGCTTGGTTTTTTCCTGGCTGTTCTATCAGGCTGCAGGGTTTTTTCCTGGATACTGTGCCAGGGTGCAGGGTTTTTTCCTGGGTACTTTGTCAGGGTGCAGGGTTTTTTCCTGGATACTGTGCCAGGGTGCAGGGTTTTTTCCTGGGTACTTTGTCAGGGTGCAGGGTTTTTTCCTGGATACTGTGCCAGGGTGCAGGGTTTTTTCCTGGGTACTCTGTCAGGGTGCAGGTTTTTTTTCCTTGGTACTCTCTCATCTCAGGAGTGGAAGTGGCCCTGATGGATGCTGTGGCTGAGGCTTGAGCACAGCTAATCAGGGCCTGTTTCCGTGTCACTGGCTCTGGCAGCGAGGAGGCTGCTCTTGCCCTCCCTGCAGGCAGTCCCAGGCCCTGGGAGCAGGCAGGGGTTGCTGATGTGTCCCAGGCAGAAACACTCTGAAAGTCAGAAAGCCCAGAGGAAGAAAGACTGAACTCAAAGCACAAATCAGGAGTGGGAGCCAGCACTGCTGGTCTTGCTCTTTTGAATTCCTAAATGCAGAGCCTCCAGGACACCCTTTAGGATGGGGTGGTTATATCCAGCCTGGTTAGAGGCTGAGATGTTTTTCATTGCCATTGGGGTGCAATGATATCACAGTAACAGATAGGAAGCCCCAGTGACATCCTGTGTTCTCTAAGCCAGAGTGTCCAAAATGAGGTGCCTGGCCCTCAGTCCCCTTGGCACCAGCCCAGGGGGAGCTGACTGCAGTTTAAGTGTTGAATTTGCCCTCTCAGAAGTGTGAAGGGAACAAGGAACTTCCCTGATGTCTGAGACCCTGCAGGTGCAATCAGGCTTGTGCTTTCCACTGTGGAGGAGGAGGTCCAGGAACCTGGAAATGAAAGGATTCTGGATCTCCAACCAGGTTCTCTGTTCACCCTTTTGGACTAAACTATTCCAGTACCCAAACAAAAGAGCAAAACAAACAAAAACCCCTCAAACTAACAAAAAAAACCAAACAAAAAACCAAAAAAACACCACAAACAAACAAAAAAACAAACCAACACCAAAACAACAACAACAAAAACCCCTTTGAATGGTCAGGAAACTAAAGGGTGTTGGCTCAGAGAGCACTGCTGACTAGCCAGGTGGGCAGACCTTTCAGTGCCAGAACCCTTTCCAGTCCTATGAATGAAGAATAAAGAGTTGCACTTGATTTTTATGATGCACCTTTTTTACTTAGGGACAGTGGATGTTTCTGGTTGCATCCTTATGCCAATTGAAACTAGCAAAGACAAGGTTGTAGAGGGTTTTTTTGAGTGGGGTTGGGTATCTTTGTGTGTAGTGCTGGAATAAGTGGTGTGGAGCCCTGGCAGTGCCCTGGTGTCAGGAGCTGAGCCTGTGCCTGGGGTCTGGACAGGAAGGGGAGCAGGAGGTGTTGGTTGAGCTCACTGAATGTGGGCTGGGAGTGCTTCTGCTTGCAGGTGGCCATCTGTGCTGCCCTTGAGGGCAATATGAGCAATTTACTCCTCACTCCATAGGAGAAATCAGCTGAGGAGATGTCTCCTGCCCTTTGTCTATGGAGCAGTGCAGAGCAGAGCTCACCCTGGAATGCCTCCCTCCAAGTGGGAAACAGGGATCCTATTGACTTCATGTGCTGACTGTTGGGAGAGTGAAATCCATCCTTAACTTGGCCGTGTTCCGAACAAAGCCAGATAAACAAACAGTGCTTTTATTTTTACAAGATGTGCCCAGAGGAGAGAGGAAAAGCTCTGCTGAGTAGGAGTGATTTTGAGGCCAGCACAGGTTACTTTTGGAAGGAGATTATTCCAGTGCATTGACCACAGGCAAAACCACGTCTCATTCCACCAGTGCTGAACTTCTGAGTGCTGGAAGGGGGTTTGACAGAAACAGGTTATACAGGCAGACAGATGCTTGTGTTATATCTTCACAGTGGCAATGATACTCCCCTTGTTTAGTCCTTTGTACCAAAGAAATTCAGTTATTGCCTAAGAAAGCATTTGGTTTTATTAGCTTAGCTCTACTAGCTGGAATTGCATATTATGATGTGTCTTAGTCCGAGTTGTGTTTGCAAGGCATTAAGTTGCTTCCTGTAATTTAACTCTTTAAATACATTCATGTCTCCAGCAGATGTTGCCAAGCAAATTCAGTATCAGAGCAGTTCCAACAAGGATGCTTGATGTGTGTTTTTAACTGGTAGTAAGGAGAATTGCTGCAGTGCTGCATGTGAGCCAGGCTTTCCTCGGGGTGGGTTTCAGTCTGCAAAGCTTGCCAGGAGAACCCCTGAGTGTGACCCAGCTCCAGGGGAAGGGCTGGGGGAGGTCTGGGGATCTCACAACTGAGGATCACACAATCACTGAATCACAGAATGAACTAGGTTGGAAAAGACCTTTAAGATCCTCTAGGCCAACCTATGCCCAAACACCTCCTCATCAACCAAACCACGGCACTGAGTGCTGTGTCCAGCACCTCCAGGGACGGTGACTCCAGCCCTCCCTGGGCAGACAATTCCAGTGCCCAAACACTCTTTCAGTGAAGAATTTTTTTTCTAACATCTAACCTGAACTTCCCTTGGTGCAGCTTGTGGCTGTGTCCTCTCATTCTGTCAGTTGTTGCCTGGCAGAGGAGACTGAGCCCCACAGGACTACAACCTCCTGTGTTGTAGAGAGTGGTGAGCTCACCCCCGAGCCTCCTTTGTTCCAGGCTGTTTTCCAGGATGTGAAAGTGCAGGATGCTGCAGGGGGCCTGGCCCAGGCTGTGGGCACACAGGGACAGAACCCAGCAGGGTGAGCCCGTGCAGCTGTGCCAGAGGCTGCCCTGGCAGCGGGCACAGACACCTCTCTGATGGACACCTCTGTCCTTGCCAGGGGGTCTGTGCATGCCAGGGCTGTGTCTGGCCAGGCAGAGCTGTGCCCTGTGCTCACACCCTGCACGGGCCTCTGTGCAGGCTGATTTATTGCAGACTGACACCCCAGGGCAGCTGAGTGCTACCAGCACAGGGCTGGGGATGCAGCAGGTTTGAGGAACAGCATCTCTTTCAGCCTGCTGGATGAATGGTGGGAAAAGCCTCTCAGTTTGGTCACAATCGGTGTCTTTTCTAATAACTTCAAGGCTTGAATTACTTACATGTGGGGCTAAAATAGCTGTAAGTGCATTTTTATTGCCTGGCTCTGGAGCTGCCATTTACAGGTTTAACAGCCCTAATGCTTTTAAATGAAAGGAGAAGGAGGGTATGTGGTAGAGTGTTCAAAAATGATATATGCCTTGTTATTTGGACACAAGTACAGCACTAAAAGTCCTGTTCTGTTTTCCACAGAATATTTTCTTTTCCAACCCTGGTTTTAGATATCCTACAATGGACCAGTAAACATTGAGAGGCTTTGAATGTGTAAAAAATGTTGTTATATAAATCTTACAGTTAAGAAAATAAAACTGTTTATGTACAACCATCTACTGAAAATATACCAATTTTGTGGAGTATTTTAACACCCAGAATTAGTTCTCTACTTTTTGTGAAATGAATATTATTTTTGCTTTGTGCTCCTGCCCTCTTGTTTTGGTGTATCTAGGAAACTAAAGTCAGGGAAATAGTGCACTGGAGCAGAAAGCTCCAGGATGTTCTCTGCATGTGGAAAACAGAAGAGGTGCTAAAATAGCAGCACATGACTTTTTTTTTAATTGCTCAAAAAAGGCAAGATTGACATTCACAGACTGCTCAACTTCCTCTGTATTCACAAATGCCAGAGCACTTCAGCAGAGACAAGGGTGGTAATCTCCCTTCTGTAGATAAGGAGACTGAGGCACAGTGCCTTTCAGTTCTCTCAAACTTTATTGTGCAGAAATCCCAGGTCCCTCCCTCTGCATCCTTCATTACTGGGCTTCCTCCTGCAGGTTTTTGGTTGCCCTCCAAGGCCACAGGGGCTGTGGCAAGAGGCTCTGGCCTTTCTGACTCCAGCATGCAGTGGCTGCTGCAGGGTGCAGTTACTCACACAAACTTGCAGCCTGAGCTTTGACCAAGTGCTGCTGGTTTTATTTTTTAATATAATTAAAGACATTCGCTGGTCTTTCCTGAAGGTACCTCCTTAAAACTTCATATTCTTCTTTTTAGATGCAGAATATGTTTCATAACTACGATAGGCTGGCAGGTGCTCTGCTTTTAGGCTTTAACTGACCCCCCATAGATCAGTGAATAAACAAAACCCTGGAAGTCAAATCCAAAAACTTTCAGATGTTCCATGATGCCTCAGGAGTGGTGTCATGTGCACTTACCTTCTGTCAAGCAGCACCTGGTCTAGATCATCCCACATTCAGGATGCCATTTCTTTTCCATAGAGAATTTTAAAAAATTCTCATCAAAAAAGGCTTTGAGTAAATTCAGCATCCTACACAAAATGATTATTTTTGGTGGAAGATGTGGATGGCATCCTGAATCTACGGTGATGAGCTTTCAAGAAGTATCATCTAACTGCCTGTTCATCCAAGTGTGCTGTGTTTAATTACTGAGAATATTTTATAGGTCCCCGATTCAGTGTTGTGAGTTGAGGTTTTTGGCACTTTTCTTAATACGAAAGAGTGTCTTAAAAATGTGAATCTTAAAACTGCACATACACTGACCAGAGCTGAGCCTAGAACTACACTGTTCTCTGTCAGGAAAGAGGGTTACAGCAGCAGCAAGCTTTTTTCTCTTGTATCCCCCTTTGCAAGAAGTCATCTGTACTGAGCTGATGTGCTAATCACTCTTCTCTATAGTGTAATTCCCAGAGTATTCTAGCCTTTCCCATTTCCTCCAGCAAAACCTTAATCATGATGTATTTTGCTTTTCTGTTAGCCATTAGATGTATAATTGTTCTTCCTTAAGTCATATTACATTATCCAGCTGATTACCTGCTGCAGCAGATTGTGGGGATCATCTTGCACTTCACCCACATGAGCAGTCCCATCTCTGCAGCCCTAAAAAGGGAAGCGTGTGCAGATTCTTCCAAAGTCTCTTGCAGCATTTTCAGATTACCAGTCATTTATTCCAACTCTGTATTTTTAATGACATTTTTTATCCTCACTCTTGAAGTCGTATTTTCTTAATGACTGCACAGTTAACCCCCTGGAATTTATTTCATACTGCATAACTCACAGAGGCTGCTCTGCCAGGGAGGTGTTAACTTGGGCAAAGAAGAAGCTCTTTGAGACTGCAGTGCAGTGGGCACCATCTCGTGACCTTTCTGGTGCCTGCTCTGCTCTCTTGCCTGATGTTCCTGACCTACCAGCTGAGAAACAGCATCAAGGACACTTCACACAACCAGAAAAGAGAATTTTTCAAGTTTATTTGGCCTCAGGGCATTTTGCATTTGACACTGTTTTCCATGAGCTTTTGCTGTGTGTTAGGGACAGAGCCTTTGATTGCGAATTTGTGTAATATTTCTTACAAAGAAGCCGGGGTTCCCTGAAAAACTTCCAGGGAACCTAATACAATCCCCTTGCAATTCAGACTTTTCCTCACTCCTTAATGTTTGGCCAAGGGGGCAGGAGCAGCACAGAGTTTCTCAGGGGGTGAGCAGGGTCCAGCAGTAGCTGTTTGCCTCTTCCAGTGCTGTGCAGGCTGCAGGTGATGGGCTGAACTGAGGGATCAGACCCAGGCCTTGAGGGAGGGAGGGAGGGTAAAACAATCCACGAGGGGCACAGCCCACATGGGGAATATTTTATTGATCTCCTACCTGAACTGAGCAAAACAGTATTTGGATTCTTTCCTGCCTTACACTTCCAGATCTTACTGTGGTGCTCCTGGGCAGAGGGGCAGTGCAGAGACAACGAGCTGGGCCAAATTCATGGCTGGTGGAAAGTGCTGCTGCCTCTGCAGCTGAGTTGCACCAGACTGTGCTGACTGGGAAGTTCAGTTTGCTTCAGTAATTTTCAGAGTCTTCTGAAACAACACTGCTCAGGATCCTTCCCCAAGGCAGTTTTTTTCTCTTTCTCCCTTGCACTGAGCAGTATTTTAAACCCTTCCTCTCTCTTCAGGACCTGGTCTGTAGGTGAGACCCCCCCAAGCCAAGCTCAGCCTGTCCTGTGAGGAGTGTGTGGAGCTGCCATGCCTGAGCCACAGCTGAGCTGGACCACCCATGTAAACTCCAGGGTTTTGGTACTGCTGGTGAGGGCTTCTGTATTTATTCTTCTCAGCTTTGCCATAGCAGCCAGACATCAGAGGTCCCAGCAGCATTCAGTGCCAGCTCTTGGCGCAGAAGGATGCCTGTATATCCCTGTGCCTGGAATGCTGCTCCTTGTCCCCTTCCAGGGCTCTCACTGCTTTCAGGTTCCCACTGGAGTTTCTCTGAAACCTTCCTCTCCCTGGAAAAGGCCACAGCTCCACTGCCATGACTGATGTGTGTGCCCGGTTCTTGCCTTGGGACTTTCAGGTGCTACAAAGTGCCTGAACAAATGTCACATGGGGCTTGCTCACTGCCTTTTTGTAAACTTCCTCTCACGTTATATGGATGAGAAAACATGCAGTTTGAATTCTTTATTCTGCTAAAACTATTTTGGTTTTTGTTTTTTTGGTTTTTGTGGGGTTTTTGTGTGTGTGTGTGGTGTTGCAGTTCAGAGGGTAAGGCTAAGGAAAAAGCAGACAGATGCTTGTGCTGCAATCCTGTGCTAGGCACCTGGGTTAGCTACAGGCTGCACCGTGTTCTAGCCCCAGAATTTCAGTCTGTGCTCATGACAGTTTGGGTTGTAACACCCTGGAGAAGCAGGATTTGCTCTGGAAGTGAAGCACCACTCTTCTCTCGTGTAGGTGATGTAGACTGACTGAGACTGAAGAACAGCAGACTTTGTTTCTCTTCTGGGGAAGTGTCAAAGCTGCTTTGCTTTCCATACCTGATACTGCTTGCAGTTCATTTTGTGTTCTGTAGTAGTGTATTTGCAGTCAGGAATACATTAGAAAATGCTCGTTTGCCTATGTGAGGGGTTTTGAAAGTTTATTAGACAACAGAGATCGGTAGGCAATCCATGGTGCTATAAAAATAGAATCGCACAAGCTATTACAAGGATATAATGTACAGAGAAATTTCTGCCTTCAGTTATTAATAGAAAGGTGTAGGTTTATGCCTTTGTGCTTTTGCAAGCCACAGACACTTTCCACAGCCTGAAGCGTGGTTTCAGCCACAGCATGTTTTCATCCACAGCTGAAAAACACTTAAGGAAGGAAAAAGGAGAGGGGGGAGAAATCCTGGTGCTCATGTTAAATCATTGAGGGCTAAAGCAAACTCAGTGTTTCCTTTCCTGCAGTTGAACAAGGGTCTGCAAAGGGCAGAGGAATATTTTCTGAGCAGCAGCTGCAGGGGTGTGCTGGGGAGTCCTGCTGGGATCAGAGCTCACGGCCAATCCTCATCCCAGGTTGGCCAAGTTTAATTTCACAGGTTTGAGGCGCCAGGAACATCAAGTGTGATTTGCTCAAGTTTCACACGGATCCTTCTTGCAGAAGCTGCCCCGAGGTAGCAGGAAAGCACTGCTCCAGCCTGACAGATTTACTCAGCTCCTTTCCTGGGTGCAGGGTGGGCACTGCCAGCCCTCTGGCAAAGTCCAGCAGTGCCAGTCCTGCCCAGGGATATCTGTGCTCCAGGATTCCCAATTCCTTTGTGTGTCTGTGATGTGTGTGCTTTCTGGGGAGGGATTCCTCAGCTGCCCTGGCTGCCAGGCTGTGCTGGGGAGGGCAGGGTTTGGTGCTGGCTGTGGGAAGTGGCTTCCCCAGCATCCTGCCAGCTCCCTGTGTTTGCTGGTTCTGCCTGCTCGGAGATGACACGCTCCAGAAACTGTTCTGGATCCTTCATAGGCCACGTAATGCTTCCCTTATGGAGTAAACCAACTTTGGTTTCTATTGTTTGTGATGGAAAACATGAATGGCACTGGTGGTGTGGAAACCTGTGCTTGTTGGATGGGGGGCCTGTCTGTGACCCCACCAGGCAGAGGAGTGCTTGGGAGCACAGGCAGAGCTTCCCTGCAGCTGCAGGAGACTCCCCCTGCTCAGGGGGGTCTGAGGTGGGAACTGTGAAATCCATCAATGCCCATCCTGGGGGTTATTGGGATTCACTGTTTGGGGTGGATGTGCTCACGGGGAGGAAGGAATGTTCTCAACACTGAACATTCTATTTCTAATTTCAGTTCCTCACGGGTTTCCACACCCAACGCAGGAACTGTGAATGTCAATTCCTTTGCTCAAGAAGCAGTTTTCCCTCTCTTTGCCTAGTGTATTAATTAAGTCAAATTTGTGCCTATTCCAGTAGTATTAAATTCATCTCTTTTCAAGAGGAAAATTCATCCATATTCTAAAAATATTTAAGGAGTTTTATTCTGTTATTTTAATAGATAAGACTGCTTCTCAATAGCAAGAATTCAAGTAGTAACCCAGCTTAGACTTGGTTGCCCTCATAAATTATATCTTCGTAGGAGGAAGAGAAAATCAGAAGTAATGTAAGAGCTTTATCTAGGGAAAAGGCTAATAATGTCACTAACCTTATGATTTCAACTATGGAAATTGTCTTGCAATGTGAAATTTATTATGTTTTACATTCATGATACTGTTGGACCATTTAATGAGAAACAACATAATTGATTCTCCATAATGAACCATCTACCAAAAATATTGAGGGGAATATTGTCTGTTGGCCGTGTAAAGAATGTTTTGAAACACAGTTTGGATGCTATGGAAATAAGGAACTTAACCTCAGAGAGATTTTTTAAAAATATAGAAAATTAGCTGGTATTGCAATTAAATGTGGAAATTAAGAGTGGATGAGTTAATATAGGCAGCTCTCTGAATTTCAAACTTTACATTAGAAGCTCAAATACTTACCACCCCCCTTCCCCACCCTATAATGAGTGTTATTTGAATTAAAAACCCATTTTAATGTTTATTGGTTGGGTTCATTGATAGCATGTACTGGTGTTCAGCTCCTGTGTGTTTATGGATGCAGTGTCCAGGTGAGGGATCCCTGTCCAGGTGATGCCTTTTCCAGGCTTACCTGGAAACAGGCAAGACAAAATCAAAAGGATAAAAGGGGATACATTTATTGAAGGGCCTTCAGGTACATTAAGGGCAGACAAAGCCTCCCCAAGGGGCTACACCCAAGGTGGACGATGGTCACGAGTTTTTCAGACAATTCCAAGTTTGGTCCATTCCCATATCAGGGGTTAATGCTCCAATTACAGCTTCAGGTAATGAAGTCATTTACCCCCAGTTTGCTCCCCCCAATTCACTTTTGTTTACACTTTCAGGGCCTGAGACAGGGAGGTGTCCTTGATTCCCAGGGCTAGAGAGGAATTGTTCTGTCTGAATAAATCAGAAGAACAGCAGCTGACAGGCCGTGGAGCTTTAGAGTTACAGCCCAAAGCAGGACAGAATTTGGAAAATACAAAAGCTAAACTCCTAAGGCCCCCCCCTCCTAAGGTGGTGGATCCCCATCCAAAGGGCTCAGCCCCTCATGCAGAGGGTCACCTGCTCAGTGACAGTGTGTGCTGGGAGCCACACGTGCTGGGGGACACCCAAAACCTCACCTGAGCACCTGGGAACAGGGTCATGCTCAGCTGCCCATGTGGGGAACCTGAGGAAAGGAGGCCCTCAGGAAAAAACAGTTTTCTTGGGGGTTCTGTGTCCTGTTTGTCACTCTGGACAAAGATAGGATCAGCAGGAGAAAACACTCTTAGATGCCCCATACCAGTTTCTGCTTTAAACCATGTTCCAGAGCTGCTGTCAGTAACACTGCTGCACAGCCAGGGCTTCTCATGTCCTGATTCACAACTCTGTGAAACTACACCTGAATTTGGGTGTTTATTCCTAAACCAGCTGGTAATCTACAGAACTTCCTGGAAGCATTTAGTAGCCAAACCATAGAAAGGGCACGAGGCTGGAGAGCCCAGGAGCCTCTGTTACTTTGACGTGCTGGGTGCTGGGCACAGAGCAGGAAGCTTTTCCTGCCCTACACAGCACCTAAAGTGCATACCCAGAAGGCAGAGGGACTGTAATAAGGCTAGCAGACTTCAGAAGAGCTTTTTAGTGCACATTAAGATGCTTTATAGGCATTTGGGTCTGCCATTGGATATTGATGAATGGTCCTGTAGTAGCCATTAGGAAAGGAAGGGCTCGGTCCTGACAGCACTCTGACACCTCAGTCCTGTTCATGCTCAGGATACCACTCACACATCCAAGGAGACTCATTTGTTCCCACCAATATAATTTTGAAGCTTGAGCAAGATCTGCCTCCAGTAGGCTGAAATCTCACTACCTGAGACTTCTTTAAAAATGTATATGTTTTAAGATTAATACTTCTGTTCCTTGATTGATTTTGGAAGTATTGTACTAAATACCTCTATAATGCAGTGGGTTTGTTCCATTATGTTTCATTCATTTGTTGAATTCCATGTTTTATTGCTGCTGAAGTTATCTGAAAGTGAATCCTATGAATATCTTTGGACCAAGTTTCCTGAATTCTGCCACTGGACAGGTGATGTCTGGACAGGCACTAGGAAAAGTTATAAAAAATGCTGCTTGAAACTCCTTCAAATAACTTCAAGTACTGCTTTCGTAGTCTCCAGAGTATTGCCCATGCAGACTGACTTCCCTCACTGGCACAGTGCAGCCCTGACACTCCGCTGGATGGGAGCATAGAAGAGGATTTCAGGAAAATCATGTTTCTGAAGGAAATACTCAGCACACCAGCCACTAGCACTCTCCAATACTTAGTTTTATGCAGCCTTATTCAGCAGTGGCCTCCTGATTATACAGAAATAAAATGTTCTGGGTAAATTGTTTCATCTTTGAAACAGTTCGCAACTGAAAGCCCTTGGGGGAAAACGAGCGTGTAATTTTCTAGCTATTTTAAACCATGTAAGCACCAAGAAATATAGTATGATTCATTTATTTTGGAGTATGTTGATTAGCTAGCAATTAAAGCTTTGTAATATTTTTCTTTATGGAACAACAAAGGCTAGTTTAAGGCTTTTACTTTAGTTTTGGCTCATTGGGCTGGCTTCATACCTGGTACAGACAGATTAATACTCTGAAAGCTTGTGAAGTACCTATATGCAGCTGAACATGGCCCACTTAGCTCAAAAATGTGATGGGTCTTCACAGAAGGAACTTTCATTCATTCACAGCATCTGGTTCCATTACATTCCACCCAATCAAGCCATGAAATTGAAACAGAATTACTTTTGACAGTGGTGGTAAAAAGGAAAGCAAGGTGGGGGGAAGGAAATATCTGCATGGCAGGAGAGGCTCTAAGTGAGGACAAGCTGTGTAAAGTGCCTTTAAATTTTCAAATAAGTGGCTGGGTGCGTGGGAAGATGAACTTGGAACTATTGGAGCTTTCCAAAGTGCATTTCACCTGCTCTTTAGAGCAGAGGTTGTGTAACACGGCAGGGTGGCATAACCCTTGTCTGCACAGGTGCTGCTGCCCCGCTCCTGGTCCCTTTGGGAGGTGACAGGGGAGCACCCCTCACCCTGCAGCACCCCTGCAGCACCCCTGCAGCACCCTGTGCTGCAGACCCTGCTGCTGCCCAGCCTGCGTAGGTGCAGGTCCTGCTGCTGCCGCCCTCCTCAGCTGTCCTGGGGCAGCAGCGTGGAGGGAAGGGCTGGAGGGGAGCATGAGTGGGAGCGGGCTGGGTCCCTCAGTGCAGTGGCCGTGTCCCGTGTCTGAGGCTCATTTCCAGGTGTGTGTCCCTCAGTGCAGTGGCCGTGTCCCGTGTCTGAGGCTCATTTCCAGGTGGGTCCCAGTGCTGGCAGCCCGGCCAGGCTCTGTGCCCGTGTCCCTGGGGCAGCTGGAGGCTGGGGCTGTGCAGCTTGCCTGGGGTGCCCAGGGGGTCGGGGCTGTGGAAGGAAGCTCTGTGGGAGCTGCTCCCTCCTCAGTGCTGGGCTTGTTGAGGGAACAAGTGCTTAGTTTGATTTCTCTAAACCCTTCCTTATCTCTGGTGAGAAGCTGCATTTTCCCTGCAGTTGCCCTGGGCCTGAACCGAGCCACTGCAGCTGCTGTGTGTCCTGTTTGTACTCAGTGCCCAAATCAGTCACCTCCACAGACTTTGTCCCGTTCTTGTTGCTTCCTGAACTGGCTTCTGAACGTTTCTGTGATTGTCAGGGAAGGATTTATTGAGCAGTAATCCATCTGGGCTTGCAGGGACCCACCTCAGGCTGGCTGGCTGGGTTGCTGGCACAGCTCAGGAGCAAGGTGGCTCCTTCTGCTGCAGGGCTGGGGTGCTCCCTTCACACCTGGATATGCCTTTCCTCCCTCCTTCAAGCACTGTGGAAACAAAGTTCTCCCAGGTGGAAATGCTGGACCTTCTACCCCTATGTGTGCTGCCCCATTGGTGAGTCAGGACTTTACTGAATGTTTTGATCAGTATAAAAAATGGTAAAAAGATGTCATGCCAGTGTTTCTTTTGATGTGCTGGGTTCCTCTCTTTGACAAGGGTATGTTGCTGTTTTGGAGGAATTGTTGGTTTTGGGTTTGTATTCTTTTTCCCCAGTGTGTTAGAATGCACTGTTTATTTTTCTAGGTTAGTGGGTAAGATCTCATGCAAATTGTTCCTGAAAACAGCTTGCTTTCCCTGCCCATGAACAGTGTGCCTTTTCATGAATATATTTAGCCTTCTCATAAACAGGGATAGTTCCTAAAGCCAGTGTCTTTCTCTTTACACATCCAAGGCTGCCAGAAACCAGTCCAGAGAAAGCAATTTTTGTTTACCACGGCATTTCTCCAGCCTCTCTATTTTTGGAGGTGTTTTCAAAGGCAAATGTACAGAAAGCAGCAGCTGTTTTAGTCACACACATGAAAATCAAGTTAGCTGAGGAATGAATTTTACAACACATCACTTTTACTGTCATACCTGAAATGAGTGATTTAACTGATGACTATAATTTAAATCAAAATATTGCAGGCTTCAGTCAGGAAAAGTAGGTGATATTTAAATGAGGAAATAAATCGGGATTGAAACTCGAGACTTTGTTTTCTGATGCTGATTTTGCAAATAATGAACATAGTTCATCTCGTGCAGATTGCACAGCTCCACTCCCAGAGGCTCCTTGTGCTGTGCTGCTGGCACTGGCAGGTCCTGCCAGGGCTCACCTCAGAGCCTCCCAAGCTGTCAGTGCAGTGCCAGGGTGGGTTCAGTGGGACTGCAGCCCTCCCTGGTAAATGTCATTAAACAGGACTTTTCCCTCTGAGTAAATCCCTGGGTGCTTACAGAGACAAGAACACATCAGCTGGTGAGGCTGGGGGTGAGTGGTGGGGCAGGAGCATTCTGTGTGTGAATATCAGCTGGCCAAAAACCCAGCTGGAGCAAGGGGATGCCTTCTGCCTACCTGAAAACAGAGGCCAGACAAAACCAAGGGAATAAAAACCAGTTATAGTTATTGAAGGGCCTCCAGGTACATTCAGGACAGACAAAGCCCATCCAGGGGCTACACCCAAAAATGGACCAGGGGTCAGAGGTTTTCACACTTTTGTAAGTTTGGTCCATTTGCACTTTAGGGGTTAATGCTCCAATTACAGCTTCAGGTAATGAAGTAATTTACTCCAAGTTTGCTCCCCCAACTCAATTTTATTTACATTTCTCAGGGCCTGAGGCAGTGAGGGGTTCTTGATTCCCAGGCCTGGAGAGAAATTGCTGTGTCTGACCAAAATGGGGAAGTAGCAGCTGACACTGTGTATGGAGTTTAGAGTTGTACAGTAAAGAACTGCAGGATTACAAATATATGAAAAATACACAAGGTAAAATCCTAAGGCATCAAAGGTGGGCTGCTCTGCAGGCTGCTCTGCTCAGAAGGGTTCCCTGACAGGGGCATCTCCTCCCTCCTTGCTTAAGGAAAATTCCCCTTCCTGTGCCCACATTTATTTATGGTTTTTAACAAATAACGTGTCTGAAAACAGTTGTGAGAGTTATCTGTCATACCATATGTATCCCCAGTCAGAGGATATTTTGAAAGGCTGGTGCACCAAGGGCCCAGGGCAGGGAGGGCAGCGGCTGCCAGGCTGCAGGAGCTGCCAGTGAGGGTAGGAATCAGGCATGTGGGAAAGTCACAAATCAGACCTGCTTGTCCTTTTCCTGCCACTGTATTCCATCTGTGTTCCCTCGTGGGGTGTCAGAAGTCACCTTGGTTCTTCCAGGCAAAAGGATTTCTTCTCTTCACGGGTACATTTGATGATGGGCAGAGAAAATGAGGATGTAATCAATCAGTGAAGTTTGTTATTTTACAATATTGAGCACTTTCAGTCTATTTCTGTCTGCTCACACGGACAAATGAAGGTGAAGTTTCCTGAATGCTTCCAGAGAGAGGGACCCAAGTGTCCTAAGGCTTAGGGTAGCTTTAGGGTTTTCTGTGCCCAGAAATGAACGGGATCCTGAGCTGTGCTGATAACCTATTCATGCACAAAAGGGAGCTTCTCCTGAATAACTGTTTGCCAATAGCACAACCTTTGGAGGGAGATTTTCTGGCACAGCTCTCTGAGGATCTTGTAGCCACCAGGCTGGTGTTTGTGCTGAGCTCTCCTGTGGATCTTGTCACCTCTGAACTGGAGCAGGTCCAGTTCTGCAAAACAAAAAAGGAGTTTTCAAGAAACTATGGGCAGTCTCTTATTTTTGGACACTTAAGGCTGACTTGGTAGCCTTAACAGTTAGAGATTATTATACATAGATACAGACTAGCCTGTGCATCTGTTGATTATCTTCCCTGATCCACCAAAATGATGAAATATTTTTCTCAGTCACATGTAAGTGATATTGATGCTGGAAGGGAGCAGCTGATATAAATCATTGCAGGGCTTGATTCTTGGTTTAGAACAAAAGAACGGGCTTTTTTTAAATGCCTTCTCCTTTTAATGTGATACAGATTTAATAGTGTGAGTAGGTTTTCAGAAAGAAAAATCAGTCTGGGGTCCCCAGATTTTGACTGGAAAGTGTAAATCTCTTGCTTTGTTCCTGAGGAAGAAGCAAAAGCCAGGGTTTTGTGGAGAAAGGTACACAGTTGTCCTGGTTGGTTATTGCAGGGGAATGAGTTGGGATCTGGATGTCAGATCTTCCCACGTGCCTAGGCATGTCCATTTACAGCTCCTGTTTGAAGATGCCATCCCAGGCGTGTTTGCTGCTCACTGACTCCTGATGTGCACGAGGAACAGATGAGAAAAATATTTCAGTAATGGTTTGGGGGCGGTAGGGAGGGAATGGAAAAGTGCTAAGACTCATCTTTTCCCAGCTCTGAAGTTTATTAGTAGTCCTTGTTCCCTTCTTGCTCCATCCCATTTGCTGCACTGACGTCAAAAGGAGGAAGAGGAGGAGGTTGGGACAGGTTCCCTGGGAAGAGAGGCACAATCCTGTGGTGGCAGTGCTGCTCCTGCCAGGACAGGAATCTTCACTTCCCATTCAACACCTTCATGTTTCAGTGAGGAAATACAGCTCATCAAAAGAAGATGAAGATTATCCTAAACCAGTGGGAAGAGATTTCAAAACAAAACCCTTCAGAAATGGGATGGAACCTGTGAGTCTCTATGCAGCTTCAAATGCACTGCAGGCGAAAGTGCCTCTGGGTGCCCTGAGCTCTGAAGAATATCATTAAAGGAAAGTAAAAGAGATCCTTGCTTGAAAAGGAGATTCAGGAGTGGCACAAACCCTTCACAATTTCAAATACGTAGTCTCTTCTGGGAGAACAGTAACTCAGGGATCCTGAAAGATCAACGAGGCTTTTGTGAACTTGGAGGTTTTCTGTGTGTTTTTGTGTTGGGGTTTGGTGGGGTTTTTTTGTGGGTTCTTTTTTTTTCTAAAAAAAAAGGCTATGTGCTTCATCCCTTCTCTATAACCCTGAGGTGATTAGAGAGCTCCTGTGGAGTATCAAACTGCTATACTGAGATGATAGAAAAGTTGTGAATAACCATATCATAGGAAAAATCTTTGAGCTTTGCCTAAAAAAAAAGAGAGAGCAGTAAGGACAGATCTGCCAGAGAGATAAATGTGTGCAAGAAAGAGTTTTATCACCTGAGATAGAAGCTGGATCCTGCATTCCTTAAAAATAAATAAATAAGTAAGTAAAAGTACATTTAATCATTCCCTGGAAGTGAGATCCCTGCTGTAACAATTAATTCATAAAGCTGCCAGGGCCTTGCAGGCCTGTGGGAGCTGGGCTGGCATGGGTGATTAATGCTGGCTGCAGAACCAGCCCTGGGGAGGGATCACAAATTACTTAACCCTGCCCAAGCGGGCTTTGTCAGGAGCCCCCCCGGCAGGCAGCGAGGGGAAAGTGTAATTTAGCAGTGACCCAGCAGGAGTGACAGACACCTCTTGGGGCAGAGGAAAGGCCTTGGATAGGATGGAAGGGCCCTCTCTGTGTCACAGGGCATGTTTTTGTGACTCTTCTAAATGAGTGTGCCTGCGCTGTCTGTCCTAGACAGTTTGGCTTCTTTTTTTACCTTAATGTGGATTATTGTTACTTAAGGTTAACAAACCATATTTTTTATTTGTTACTGCAGATCCATAAACTAGATTTTTTTCAATTTAAGAAGTTTAGCAACTGCTCCAAATCCCCAGCAGATCCGTGGGGATACATCTGTGGTATCCACAGGCTCCTGAGCCCTTGCAGCTGGGAAAGCCCTGGGAGAGGAGCACAAGTCCTGGTCTCGTGGTTCTGCTGAAGTGTTTGATGCCTTTTGAGGCTGCCTGAAAACAGAGTCCAGACAAAGTCAAGGGAATAAAAAGCAGTTCTATTTATTGAAGGGCCTCCAGGTACATTTAGGGCAGACAGAGCCCCCCAGGGGCTACACCCAAAAATGGACCAGGGGTCAGAGGTTTTCACACTTTTATAAATCTGGTCCATTTGCATGTTGGGGGTTCATCTTCCAATTACAGCTTCAGGGAATGAAGTCATTTACCCCAAGTTTGCTCCCCCCAACTCACTTTTGTTCACATCTCTCAGGCCTGAGGCAGTGAGGTGTTCTTGATTCCCAGGCCTGGAGAGGAATTGCTGTGTCTGACCAAAATGGGAAAGCAGCAGCTCACACTGTATACGGAATTTAGAGTTATACAGTAAAGAATTGCAGGATTACAAATACATGGAAAATACACAAGCTAAAATCCCAAGGCATCAGTTTGTGTTCTGGAAGGTCAGAGGTGTGCACTGCACTGTGTGTAGGAAAGTGCTGAGACCAGAGGAATCCTGGAGGACACAAGAGGGCCCCTGGTTTTTTAGGAGAGGAGGCTGTGTGCAGCTTGGGAGGGGTGTTTGTCTGGCTGGCACGGCAGGTCCTGTGCAGAGCAGGGAGAGGCCATTGAATTATAACCTTGAGCTGCTGAGAGAAGCGTGGCCAGAGCTTGGAAAGAGGAGCACAGTCACTCAATTGTCTGAAAATTTCACCCAAGGAATTAAATGCCAGCTCCCAAGGGGTACAGTAGAGGGTGCCAGGCATTTTGGGTCAGAGTTGTGATTTTGACATGCTGCCAGTGTCCCCCACATCAGTGGGTACATCTCCTTCCTTTAGTATCCAAAGGCTTCAGTTCACTGTAATCTGCCTGGTTAATAACAGAAGTGTTCTTCCAAAAAGGCTGTGCCATTCCCCACAGATTCTGACAGGCTGTGCAGCTCCCCAGGTAGTGAAGTCTGATTTGTAAAGGCCTGGGGAGTTCCTGGATTCCCTGGATTCCCTGTGCAGGCACAGCAGACAGAAATCAGGTGTTTGAGGGGGAAAGGTGAGGTCCCCACCACTCCCCAGCCCGTGAGGAGGGCTTGGCAGATGTTGTTTGCATGATCAGGTACCTCATATGAAAACAATAGTTTTCTTTAATTCAAACACTACGGAATTTGAGAGACCATCTTGCATTTCAAGTTGATACAGATCTAGCTTTATGTTGGCATTAAACAAGATTGGGTGTAGTTTTGTGTTTAATGTGTATTTTAAATGTACTGTGATAATGGAGTGCTATACTCTGCAGTCTAACCTGAAGAAAATTGCAGAGTTTATACTGAAATGAGAGGAAAGCTTCATATCGATAAATTTTTCTTAAAGCATCAGGAAAATAAAGAGGCTGATGTCTAATGAAGCTCTTTGTGCGCCTCTGAATTCACGCCAGCTAAAACAATTCCGTTAGCTCACAGATTAGATTAGAACTGTAAAAATGAAATAAAATGTCATCTGGCTAAATGATCTACTGCCACAGGTGTTGAAAAACAATCCCGAGCAGGAATGGTCTAGGCACCAAGTAATGAAATTCCGGTGACAGATGATAGTTTAATGAGGTGATTGCAGTGAGACTTGGTGGTGGGGCTGCCATCCTGAGCGCTTCTCAGCAGCACTGCCTGCTTTGGAGGGTGCCAGCACAGAGGGTCTGCAGGGAAATTTCCTCGTGATGACTGTCAGCTATGCAGGGAGAGCTTCATCCTTTGCTTCCCATAACACTGTCTCTGTGGG
Organism: Prinia subflava; assembly: GCF_021018805.1. Lineage (NCBI taxonomy): Eukaryota > Metazoa > Chordata > Aves > Passeriformes > Cisticolidae > Prinia > Prinia subflava. The sequence continues at coordinate 1,942,757 of NC_086257.1, forward strand.
CATGTTAAGCAGCTTCTTCATATTATATACCCTTAGTGGGTTCAAGTGTTTATTGTCAAGGGCTATAAAACAGCCAGGTTTATCTCTCCTTTCTAATAGATTAAGAGGCCAGTGCATAACAATTAAGAACCGGTCCTGTAATTCCTGAGCAGTTCAGATCTGATTCTCAGTGCCTGTGGAGACTGACAGAGTAACACAAGCTGGCCCCAAGAATTCCCATTAAATCAGAGGAAGGCAGATTTGCTCTGCCCTCAGCAGTGTGAGTTCTCACACTGCGAGCCAGCCAACCTTCCCTCCCAGCTAGGTGAGCTTGCATGCAGGGAGGACAGAGCAGCTGCTGTCCTTCAGCTGACAGAAGCGTTTCTTTCCTGACAGAGGTGTTTGGGCTCAGAGCCCCCTTGCTGGAGGCCCTGCAGAGCCACCAGCCAGCAGTGCACATTAAACACTTGATAACCCAGGCCCGTGCCTGTGGTCAGGTTAGAGGCAGAATGTGCCCTGATGTCACTCTGCTGTTAACACTCAAGTGTTTCCTGGTTGTCCAAAGATAGGGCACAGGAGACAGGGTGAAAGGGAGAAACTTGCTCTTACAATGCAACACTGAGCCCTTAATAAGTGTTTTCTTGGGGGAAAGCCAAGCTTTGAAAAACCCAAACAAACAATAAACCCCCAAACTGAGTTTGGTTTGGAGTCCCAGGTATTTCCTGTCTTTATGTTTCAGCAGCAGACACATTCTGGCAGCAGCTGGCTCACCTGGGCAGCAGTGTGGGAGCTCTGGGAGGTCACTGCTGGCACCAGACCTGGCACAGGAGCTGTGCTCGCAGCTTCTCAGGACATCAATCACTCTCTAAAGAGCAGCTCAGTTCTCAGAGAGCTTCATTTCCCACCGGGACAGGACAGGGTGCAGCAGAGACAGCTCTGCTGCCATAAATCAGGTGTCAGGAGCGGTTGGGGTTTGCTCTCCTGTCTGCTCAGGGGAAGTGGGGATGAGCTGGAGATGTCACAGGAGGTGTAAGTCAGGAGAGAACAGGGCTGCCCTGCTGAGCCCTGCTTTCACAGCAGAATTGATCTGGATTGTCCTGCTGCCTCTTTTGATTGGAATTTAGTGGATGGAACTGTACAACCTTGAACATGAAGGCAAACGTTGGAACCAGTGGAGACAGAGTAATTGTTACCGATTTTCATGAGCCCTATTGATCTGAGTGAAGAGTGTATTAGTTGGTATCTCTAACACTTTGTAGTGTTAAAATTCATCAATACTCATAAATACCAATGTGTAACAGCAGGTGCTGCTGTGATTTAGTGAATCATTATGATTTCTATTTAGTAAATCAGTTGCCATCACTGTTAATGTTTAATTTGTATGTTAGTGCATCACCCAGCAGTACAGGAGGGATGAGGCTGCAAACACATTTTCAGTAAATATGATATAAATACCGTGACTTCTGCTATTCAGTGCAGCCCATATGTTAGCTGTTGATAACTATGATTTTTCTATAAATACAGCATTGTACCCTGACCTTTAAAAGGATGAGATGTAAAACGGAGAAATTTACCGTGATAAATATCTTTTGAAGGAAAGTGAAAAGGATCTGAATTTAGGATAGAGCAAGGCAAATGGTTATTAGAGATAAGTGTGTGCTTCTCTTAATGAGTTCTTAGGAAGGGCCTGGGTTAAACGAGAAATTCTGATCTTGAGCACGTTTGTTCAGGAGCAGTATTTCTTCTGACATGAGTGAAAATGCCAAGTCTTGGTGTGTTTGATGGGATTCGAAGGGCTCCCAAGTCTCTGGTAGTGTTGTCACCCCAAGGTAAAACTGTAAGAGCTCTGGGGAAGGAGGGCAGCAGGGGACACCAAGGGAACTGCTGTGGCAAAGTGCCCCCACCCTGCAAGCACCCCTGTCCCAGAGGGGTCACATTGTGCCTGCAGTTAAATAATTCAGTGATAATTACCCAGGTAGCCTTGCTTCAGATGGGCTCTGATATTTATAAGCCTGCATTCACATAATCCCTCTCGAAATTTAAGAGGGTTGGGGTCATGGCAAGGGTGTCAGTGCTGCCTGTGTCAGGGGCTCTGAAGGAGTGAGCAGAGACCAAAGGGTCTCAGACTGCTGGAAGTGAGAACACAAATCCCACTGCAAGGCCTGCGGGAAGCACTGCCTGGAGGATTCACATCTCTGACAAAAACCCAGAGGGATTCTTCTGTGTTGGAAAAAAACCACTTTGAGTGGGTTTTGATCACCGAAAGGTGAGAGATTTTAACGATGATAGCTGAGAAAGTGGGGAAACTCCCCCAGTGTGGCCAAGGTTTTCCTGTCCAATTCAGAATCCTGCCCATCTTCTGAGCTGTGCAAAGAAGCAAGCACATGCTCTGCCACAGGGGCAGGGCTGCAGAGACCTGCCTGGCAGGGAGCAGAAGTGTTTCCCAGAGGGATAACCCATCCTTCCTCTCTGCCTGCTGCCCCCGCAGTGTCGGGGTGAACCTCGGGGCGAGTCCAGCCACCAATAAACTGCAGCACAGGAACCCTGGCTTGGGCTGTGTGGGGTGGATGTTGGGCCTGGGCCTGCTTTTTGACAGGTTCAGGGGTAGTTACCCAGAGGCTAGCATAGAAATAAGCAATGTTCTGCCATATTTTGTAAGTTGGAGGGGGAGTCAAACATTTAACAGACACTGAATCACTTAAGGAGCAGCCAGAATTCAGTTTTCAGAGAGAAATCAAGGGCTGCCAGAACTTCTCCTCAATTCCATACCAAATGCCTTATCATTGCTATCCACCTTTCTATAAATTTATAGAAGGTCTGAGGTTTAAATAAGCTATTTTACTAGTCAGTGCCCAGCTTTGGGGCTTTCCACACAGGGAGGTGCCACATCCATTAGTCTTCAGTATAATTTTACTGTGATTCCTGTCATCCTAAATACCCTCATTCCCCACCCATAAAGAATCTGCCTGGTGTTTGTTCTTTCTCTTCAAGTGCAATAAATGGCATGGAAAATAGGCTGGAATATCTATTTATTTTATTAGCTATTTTTAAATTCTGTCAACTTAACCCAGAGTAGTTTGTTTATAGTCTTTTTCTTGCCTTTTTTTTTTTAATGTTGAGATATAAGAGAAGTCCAGTATTTACCAGAAATTCCCCCTTTGGAGTGATCTGTGTGGATACATCCAGAGGTGAAGGGTGCTTCAGCCTTGCTGTTGTTGCTGTTGAGCTGCACAAGGCACTGGCAGCTTCTCTCACACTGAAGGTTCCCCCAGCTCTCTTCTGCTGAGCCTTCCATTTGTGCTGACATCGTTTTGTCTGGGTGATCCATCATTTCCTCCCAGTCATCAACCTTTAGACAAAGGAAACCACTTCAGTGGTGAGCCCCCACCATGCTGGGAGGTGCTGTCCCATTGGGACTGAGAACTCCCAAAGAGGGAATGTCCTTCCCTGCAGGAGGGACCTGCACTTGCCTGGCAATAGGAGGAATGCCAGCATGGCACCCTGTCTGCACCGAGTGGGACTGATTGGGTTCATCCCAGAGAAATCCTCTGGCCTTTCTTTCCTTGCCATTCTCTGTCCCTCACAGCTGCTTCTCCCAGAGATCCATTGCAACAAACAATAAGACAGTGCTGTCATTTTGGAAGTGAGCTACTTGAAGTGCCCAATATTGCAGCATTTTACTGAGATAAAAATGTGCTCAAGCGAAATTAAAACCACCTTCCTTAGGTTAAGATCTTGTCACTGAAGAGTCAGAAACAAGGGCTGAATTGTCTGATTCTGATAGTTTTGGTTAAAAATACTTCTTCCCAGTGTGCCTCCTGCTAAGTAAGCCTGCTGAAATAACTACATGAAACTCAGCTGGGGTGGTGGGGTGGAAATCTCCTGTTTCATTTGCTGCTTTTTCTGCCCTTAAGGCAAAATTCATAACATACAATATGGAAATGCTGGTTCCAGTGACATGTTTTACACCACTATCCAATCTGGTTACAATTTTAATATAAGCATCACATTAGCAAGTGTTTCATCTCCCTAAAATATCTCCCCTTTTTTTTAATTGTAGCTCCTTAAAGCTTTCACGACAGTTCACGTATTTATTATTTCTTCTTTCCCCATTCTCTCCACCTCCTGCCACCCTCACCAGCTTGGCACATTTCCTTGGCCCTTTGGTGACTGAACTTTCTCTCACTGGTACGAAATTATAGCTCAGCCTGTTTTCTCCCAGTCCACAGGAGGCAGGAAGAAGCCTCACATATCATGACTAAGTGACATTTAGCACATTGGGTATAATCGGTTTCAGCCCTCTCCGAGCAGGCACTGGTAGATTTAAGAAGTCAACACAGTAGGAAGTGTCTTACCCACAACAATCTGCCTACTCAGAAACAGCAAGTTGGACTTTATTTAATCTATAGTTCCTTTAAAGTGACAGGGTTGGTAAATGGGAGGCTCGTTTGCATCTCTATTTCTGGAAAGCCTCTTGCCGGTTCTGCTCCGCGGCGCGTTGCTGATCCGGGAGCCGGGGTGGCAGGGATAATGTTATTACCAGCAGCTCGCACATCTCCAAGGAACTGCTGTGGCTTGTGCTTTCAGGAGACCCTTAACAATCCCTCCTGCACCCTGGAGGCACCGATCAATACCTGCCTGGCTCTCGCCAGTGTCATCTGCACAGGATATTGGCAGCATCCCTGCAGCAGGTGCTCATTAAGAACACCCAAGCTTTGCCTGCTCAGACCTCCATTCACACAGCATTTTGTGCTCTGCATAATTCCTCGTGCTTAATGTTTTCCAGCAGAGCAAATGAGATGGTGGGATCAGGAAATGTGCTTGTGTCAGTTCCCCTGGGGAGCTGGGCTATCCCAGCTCACATGACCGAGCCATGCGTGTGGTTTATTGTTCACATGCTTCTGTGTGCGGGGCCTTCTTTAGAGGTAAAATGTTCAACAGATAACTCAGGGAGGCTGTTCTGAGGGTACAGCACGGGGGAGTAGAAGATAAGGGATAAGGAAGATGGTTTGGAGAGATTTGAGACATGGGTTAAGGGAGGAAATGAAGGCAACAGAACCAAAATCTGATTGTGTTTAACAATTTTCATAGCAGTCATATCCCCAAACAAGTCAGGCCACGTGCTGCTCCTAATTATACAGCTTTTAGGGAACAGAGAACAGCAGTGAGGAACTGTAACAGTGACAGCTCATGTACTTAGAGGGTTAGAACAATTAAAGGAGTGGGAAAGAGACCTCCAAGTTGCACATTGACCTGGAGAAGGGGCACACGAAGACACTGCCAAGGGGCAGCACAGGCAGGTGACAAGGGCTCACTGCTGGCAGCAGCATGAAAGCAGAAGGCACATGAGAAAGCAGAAACAAATGATGAGAGGCAGGAGGGTTTCCTGTGTCAGGCATGGCTGCAGCCATTTACCCGGGGAGCACTGCAGTGTACAGTACAAAATGTGCAGTGATGTTTTTCGTGACTCAGGTTGCTTTCCCTGACAGTCCCTTTTGTATTGGGAATTACAGAATTACAGATCTCAGTGCCTCAGTGTGCATAATGGTGGAACAGTAACCTATAAACTTCAAAAGGCAGACATAAACTTGGCTTTACTGGGCCTCTCCATGTCTGGAGTGGTTCGGAGGCCGGAGGAAGACGTGAGCTGCAGGCAGTGTGAAATGCAGGTCAGGGTGATTAGCACGTTCAGACATGTTCACCAGGTCACACTGGATTCTGTTCAAGTTTAACTTCTCTAAGTGAGATGGGTGATCTGTATTCCCTAGTATAGACACCCTTTTTTCTTAATTTACCTGTGTTACCCCAGGTTTTCATAGCAGAGATAATGTATTTCCATCTGGAGCATGGGTGAAAGCAGTGGAAAATACAGGGAGACCAGTAACAATTCATTAGGAAGCCCCATTGGAAATCTCTTTTAATGATGATCCTTTGGCAAGCTAGCACTTTCATTTTTTCAGTTGACTTGTTATAATGTGTTTTGAACCGGAATATCATGCTGCACTAAATCAAACTCCATATAAAAACCTTATCACAATGACAAAATGATCATTATTAATCTAACATGGTCTTGTTATGGAGCGTAACCAGGGAATTTCCTTTCTTTTTGTTTTGTTATTGACAACACCTATTTTCCATAAAAATATTAGCTGACTTTAATTGTGCTTACCTACTCCACATCTTGCTCCTGAGCATTACTTGCAGTCTTGCAGGTTGCTTGCAGTGCAAAAGGAACACTTGTCCTCGTGATCTATTCCATGTCTAAGAGCTGAGGCAGGGCTGTGCCACTAGAAGGATGTGCTGTGTGGATTATTGATGTCAAAGCAAGTCTTTATTTGCTGTGGAAAATACGAATGTTCCATCTTACCTGCAGTATCACAGGGAGCAGGAGATCCCTCAGTGACACTCCCTGCTCTCTGTGTTTTCTCTCACAATCTCTTAATTTCTGCCTTGGTTGCTGTGTGCATGTCCTGCTCTCCATTCTCTTCTTTACTAAATGGGAAACAAAAGACATGAACACGAAAACACAACCTGTGACTTGTACCTTAAGCAATTAAATATTGTCAAATACATTTTCCATGTGGTCTCACTCCTGTCCATGGCTCAGAGGCAGCTGCTCCACTGCATCTTTCAGGCTCCCTGTGCTGGCTTTGCCTGGGCTAGATGTGTTGCATTGTTCTGCCCTTCTTGGACCCTGCCTTTGCTGACAGTTCTTTGTCTCAGCTCTGCCACCCTGAGATGCAACTGAGTTCTGGGAATCCACACTCCAACAAAGCACATAGTGACCCAGGCACATTTCCATATTGGTTTTCCTAACGGGAGCGAGGCATGAAGAGTGAAAGGGTTTCAAGAAGGCAGTTTGCATCACTGCCTCCCTTTACTCCTGTCCCGTTCCTCCCTTTCCATTATTTGCACACGGCTCTGCCTGTGCACACGCGATGAAATTTGAAGAGCTGATCTGTGTTGAAAACCTGTCAATTCTCTCGTCCTGCTCTACCAGAACAGCCTGCAGGCAGGAGCACAGGGATGGGCAGGGATTGTCCGTGGGGTACAGGCTTAGGGCACAGGGGACACTCACTCTGGCTCTGCTCCCAGGAGCTTTCAAATCTGCCACTTCCATCCAAGAGAGACCTTTTGGGATGCCACCACTTCAGCTGTGGTGAGGCCTTTGTTCGTGGCAGGTTTGGGGGTGGATTCCAAGACTGTACCATGAGGAACAGTGTGAAATAGGGATGTGGATTCTGGTTTCAGTATTTCTTGAGGGACTTTCTGAAAACAGGCTCTCAAGTACATTTTCCTTTGTTTACTAATCAATAGCCACGTCTTGGGCTTGCAGTTATTTCCAGTGCTCACCTTGGGTGGTCACACATCAGTGACCCTGGGTCCCACTGTGCAGCCCAGCCACTGCCCAAGTGGCTGCAAACCTGGGACCTGATGGATGGGGCTGAGGCAGCACTGACAATAGGAGTTACACTTATTACATTGATTCTGCAAGGGTTTTTCTAAAATGTTTGCCACTGCTAGTTTTGATCTCCCTTGATGAGCTGTTTAAGGCATCTTTCCAGGAGAAGAGTGTGAAAAACAAGCCATGACTTCTCCAATTAGTGCTGGGGCCCTGGTAGCGATGTTGATGGGAAGGTGACACTGTTCACACTTCAGCTCCATCCCAGCTACCAGCACCACATCTGAGGCTTTTGGCCAGTGCCTGGTGAAAATCATCTGCCTTAGGGAAAAGGCATTTGTCATTTTTTTCTGTCCTAGATCCAGAGTGAGGCTAAGTTACTTTTGTGTTTCAGAAACTTAATATACAGCACCAAGGCTCAGGGCGTCAAAGAAGAGGGACGTTTGTCCTCAGAGCCAGATTTTCACATGGAAGGTCCCCAAAGCATTGTCCAGAGTTACCAGCATGTGGTCACACATGAAATCCCTAATGTTCCATATTGATACATTAAAGACCTCTTCTCGCTGCCCATTTTCAAACTGCCAGAGAGAACCTGGCCCCTAGTGCTGTCAATATTCTGTGGTGAAGGTATCCCCTCCTCTGAGGTTTAGTTACACTGAAATCATCAGAACTGGTGCTTGTGAGTGGGGACTGCTGGAGATTGCAGAATAGGGTCCCAGGGAGTTCAGAGCCAGTTCAGTGCAGCTAGGAGCAGCACAGGTGTGTCAGCAAAGCAGGTGGTTTTCCACCCTCTCCTCCTCATACTAAACGAAGACAGAATGGAATGTGCAAACCAGAAACACATCCTTGCTAAAAAACTATTAAGTGTAAATTTCAATGTGCTCTACCTCTAGATATTAGTGAGGCTAATTTGAAAGGGAGATGTGGGAACTGCTAATTTAAGTGAAATTTTAAAAAAAGAGCAATCAGTGTTTGATCTTCTATTAAATATTTTGCCACTTGTGCTAAAGAAACAGTTGGTAATTTTTCAAGTAGAAAGTTGCCACTTTGCAGAGGAAAAACACATTTGACTGCGAACTGTACAGAAATGGTGATAGGAGCAGTCATGGTGGGAGCAGGGTGAAATCTGATCTTCAGTCTAACATGATTAACAAAGTAATTTATTTTTCATACGTGTGTATGCAGGGGGTTTTTGTGGTTCTGTTTCAAAGCTTTGTTTGTGTTCCCAAACGGGGTAGAGGGTAATTTAGTGTAGAAGGATGGAAATGACCTCTGACTGCACCTTATCCTGTTATTTTATATTCTGGTGCAGCAGTGAGTAGCCTGTTAATATGGTGTATTTCACACCTCATTGCTGGCCATATTAAAAGTTTTTATCCTAATTCCTTAGTAAATATTAATGTACAGTATTCACTGGTATCCGTCTGTTTCATTTACTTTCCCCATTCTTCTTTGTAATTCCTTTTATTCCCTTTATTCTGTGGTGATTCTAATCAAAGCCAAATCCAGTTGTTTTAATGATCAGTTTTTATGAGTCCTCCAGGCAAACTGCACTGCAGAGATATGACATTGGAGCCCAGTATTATTGTGCCTCTACAGAAATTATTAATTTAAGGTTTTTGCATATTGCAGGAATTAAAAACATAATAAATCAGCAGAGGTTCATTATGCTAAGTGATGTATGTAACCTATTAGCCATTGTGTTTGTTTTAACTGTTCAGTATTTGTCAAGATTTTTAAAAAACCTCATTTATGGTCCTGATCCAAAGGCTGCTGAGGCTGATGTGTACATTGCTGTGGAAGCTGACTTGGCTTGACTGATCTTGGCTGCTCAGATATGAGACTGACAATAAAGAAAATAAAAAAAAAAATTAGTTAAACCCAGGATTTCCAGAGACTTCAGCTGAGTTAAGACTGAGGAAAGTAATTTTGGATTTTCTTATCAATAAGACTTGGTTATTTTTACTCAAATCAGTGAATATAAAAGCTCCAATGTGAACAGTTGCTCCTCAAATCTCTGGTGACAAGAGTGTTGTGGACAAAACCACTTGGACAAGTGGCTCTCGTGTCATTCCTGTCCCTGCAGAATGCAGGAGCTGTTGTCATGGATCACAGCACTGGACAAACACTGATCCCTCCCCCCAAAAACTAGAAGTTTTTACTCAAGTGCAGCAACTCCCATTTCAGCAATCAGTGCTGGCAGCAGGAGAGAGAGGATGAGGAGTTGTCCAGGGCACCAGCTCTTGGCAGGGATCTGACCCCACCCTCCATCTGTGCTCTGGGCAAGGAGCAGCCTCCTGGGCCACTGGCTCTGTTCCCAGAGGATTCCTTTGGCACATAGACATTGGTCATTCTGTTAAAAATGATCAGTGGTGGATTGAATGAGTGTGCTGCATCTCACGTGAGCAAACACGGAGCTGCTGGGTGAGTCCCAGAGACAGGCAGGACATGGGGGCAGTTCCTCCAGCCTGGCCTTCTTTCCTTGAAATCTCCTTTTGTTCAAAGGTTTTTGACAAGCCCCTGTCCCCTGTGCTCACTGCTCCTGGCTGCTGCAAAGAGTGGCTTGTCACAGGGAGAGTGGCTTTTCCGAGGGGCAGGGGTTTGGGACCTGCCTGTCCGTGTGTTTGAGGGCTGATCTGGAAGGGTTGTTCTTTGAGGGTTCCTCTTGCTGTGGCAGGTGCTGGAGGTTCATTCTCGACCAGCAGGAGCAGTGAGGAGTCAGAGTGCTCCCCTGAGTGTGGGATGGAGCAGTGGGAGAGGGGGAGGAAAGGGGACAGCAGGAGAAGCCCAGGGTCAGAGGGAGGTGGATCTGGGCTCTGCCAGCCACAGTGTGAATGCAAACACGCAAAAAAAGATACTGGGTTTTAGCAAGTGGAAGGGGAAGAAATTACTGAGTCCAGGTGTTAGAACTTTCCAGAAGCCCCCAGGAGAGGGCAGGACCCCTGCAGCCACCCCTGGGGTCGGTGTACTCCAAAAAGCCTGGAGTGAAGCTGAAGGGAGCGCAGGGTTCCTCTTCCCCAGCCCAGCCAGGCAGAAGCCAGGCACAACCCTGCACCTCTGCTCCCTGGGAAGGACAGGAAACGGTCCAGAATGAGACACAACTTCTTGGGAAATTGGCCAAGTGGATGAAGGACAGCAAGGCATGGAAGGGCTGTAACGGGGCCTGGCAGTCCCTCTGCCCTACATGTACAGTGTGTGTGCATACACATGTGTACCACTAAGGACATGCATATAAATTCTTCCAAATGAAGCTGAAAGGCAAATGAAGCAAAAAAGATTGTGACTGGCATAAAAAATACTTTAGTTGTACTCAAAGAAGGAAGCAAATGAAGCTTTTGAGTAGTTTTGTACTCAGAAGTAGAAAGGAGTAGGTTTTGGAGAGGTAAAATGAGCTAGAAACAATGTATATGACATTGAGGCTTCTCATTGAATAGAACATTTGTTGACTGCTACAGAGAGAGGAAATGAAAAATCAAAAAGCTAATAAAATTACCTTTTATTCTAGGCATTTTTAACTTTGGGAGCTAGCCAAAGCTTTACTCTGTGGTATAGCATATCTTTTAAAGAAATACCCATTTATAATCCTAAAATTATCAGGAATTCATTCAGTGGTTTATTCCTGTGTTATTAAGAGTGTGGTGGCTTTTGCCTGCCTAAATTTGTCTGGTTTCATGTTCTGCCTCTGGGACTGTTGCACCTCTGCTAGGATGAAAAGCCTCTTCTTATCAGTTTCCCTTTCCCCAAGTAAGTATTTGCTTGGTGATCAGACATGCCTTAACCTAATCTTGATAAGCTAAATAAATTGAATCTCCTTGAGACTGTCACTGTGAGATGTGTGTTCCCATCCCTTAATCAGTCCCAGGACCTAGAGCCATCCAGAATTTATCACGCTCATGTGTGAGCACCAGTGCTGAATGGTGGCATTTTGCTGGCTGCAGTGGTGATGGAATCGATTTGGTTTTGCCCTGCTCTGTGCCTGAGCCTCTGTGGTCCCTTTTGCCATACAGCTGCTGGGTCAGGGGGCTGCTGGGGTGCTGCAGGCAGCCTGGGGGCTCTCTCTGCCTGCTGCCAGGCTCCCCAGGTGAGCCAGCACCCCCAGGGCCCCGTGGTGTTCCCAGTGTCTGTTCCCTACTGTTTGTCATGGAAGCGATGCCCCAGACGGTTCTCACTGTGCTGATCCTGGCAGACCATCAACCAGCAGAGATGGGTGTGTGCCAGCATTGCTCTGCAAGGAGCTCTCCTGGTTATATCAAAAGATGCTGTTCTAGCATCCAAACACTGGTTTTACTCAAAGAAGGAAGCGTTTTCTCTGTCAGCAGTTTTCTTAGACTTCTTTTCTTCATTCTTCATGCTGCTCTTTACTGTTCAGAGAGGCTGTGCACAGCAGTGGACAGAGCTGCCCCAAGAATCCCTCTGCACTGACCCTGCTGTGCCTGCTGTGGGAATTCCCATTATAAAAGTCCCTTCCCCAGTCATAGGCTGGAAGGAAGGAAGTGATTAGGTTTGTTTGTTTGGGGGCTTTTTTTGCTGGTTGGTTTGTTTTTCTCTGTGGGATCAGGAGCTGGGGAAGGAGGAGGGGGCTGGGGCTGGAGGGGTCTAGGTTAAAAGGTAATTATTTTTGTAACAGAATTAAAACCTGAAATACATTGAACCGATTTCTAATACAAACAGGATCAGCATTAGCTTTTAAAGGATTGCTATTATCATTTCAGGACTGCAATGTGATTTAAGCTGTAATAGATATTGATTTCTATATTAGTGTTCTTGCTCCTTGTATTGCGTTTCTGCTGCCATCTGCTAAAACAGGAATGGCATTTTTCACTTTATTGACTGGACAGTGAGTTGGAATACTGTATTCCTGCATTCTCTGCATCACCAAGATGACCATATGCTTACAGAGGCTGGGACAAGGCAGCTGCTGGGACACTTGCTTTTTAAAGTTACAGGAACCAATTAGTAAGTGTATATACAATGAACTCTTAAAGGGCTTCTAAATCACTTATGGCACGGCAGAAATTTACTCTAAAGAGCATCACAGCTGTTCCACAGGACACTTAGTATTAAAGAAGTAATTACTGCAGTGTCCTGGTGGTCTGAAGCAGCATGGGCAGGATTTCCCAGGTAGTTGGGTTGGCCTTAGCTGGGCTCCCACAAAAGCAGCAGAAATCTCACCCACATGGGCAAACACAAGTGCTGCCATGTCCTGGTAGCCCCCAGATCTTCCTCCCCAGTTCACACCAGATTCAGACTGGGAATCACATTCTCCTCACTGAGCCACATTTAACCAATCTCAATCTGAGGCCTTCTCTCTCTTCTCTCTTCTCTCTTCTCTCTTCTCTCTTCTCTCTTCTCTTCTCTCTTCTCTCTTCTCTCTTCTCTCTTCTCTCTTCTCTCTTCTCTCTTCTCTCTTCTCTCTTCTCTCTTCTCTCTTCTCTCTTCTCTCTTCTCTCTTCTCTCTTCTCTCTTCTCTCTTCTCTCTTCTCTCTTCTCTCTTCTCTCTTCTCTCTTCTCTCTTCTCTCTTCTCTCTTCTCTCTTCTCTCTTCTCTCTTCTCTCTTCTCTCTTCTCTCTTCTCTCTTCTCTCTTCTCTCTTCTCTCTTCTCTCTTCTCTCTCCTCTCTCCCTCTCCTCTCTCCTGCCTCCTCTCCCTCCTCTCTCTCCTCTCCTTTATTTGTTATTATCTTTATTCTTGTTTATTATTTTTTTAAGGTAAACATAGAAAATCATTTTAAAATTTAGAATTAGAATATACAAGTGTAAGGGTAGTTTAATTTTGCCAGAGAACTGTCTCTGACTAAAAACCCCTGCAACTGTATAACTGACAATTCCCCTGGTGTATTCCCTAGGGACTTCCTAGGATTGCTTCTGAGCTTTGAGGAACTTTATTTTAATTTTTTCTCCCTTTTTAATCAGTCTTGGACAGAAATCAGAGTATGGCAAAAGCCTAAAATTGAAGCCAGTAAATTTTCCACCTTCTATCTACATTTCCTGATACCCAAATGCTCCATTTCTCAAACATCAGTGGCATTATTGCGAGTAGTTAATTACAAGGGTGAAACATCAGTTTTCCTTAGTGAGTGAGACTTGCTGGATTCCTTCTTACCAAGCACTGGGGAACAAGAATTCGGGAATTAGGAGCTTTGGGAAAGGTTCTATTCTGCTGTGTCCACCCCACCTGTCCACATCAGGCTGCTGTTACTGGCCCCACATGGCAACAAGGAACAGGGAGCTGCAGGAATTAATTCCAGAAGAAAATAGGATATTCCAAAAATACCAGTCATGGGAAGCATAGAGGCAAATTAATTTAAATACTACATACTTTGTAAACAAAATGAAAAAAAAAAAAAAGAGTTGGTGTGAGTTTTGGTTGTGTTGGTTTTTTTGGGTTTTGTTTTTATTTTCTGTGTTTTGTTTTTTTTTAATTTATAAAAGATAAAATCTTTGTCTAAAGACTCTCATCATTTCTAAGCTGTTCAGAAAGGTCAGGGCGAGGCCATCCCACGAGCACCACACCTTGCCCCATGTGTCAGGAGTTCTGCTGGAAGGAAGCAAGGGAGGGTGTCTCTGCATCTGTAGGTGGGAACTTGAGTGTGAGCAGGAGTTCAGTGCCAGGGGAACACAGCCCTGGGGCAATACCAGGGTATCATCTAACAAACAGCATAAACCCACAGCATTACAAAGAGAGAATGTGGTTTTATTTAATTTGTCACTGTGTTTTTGGGCAGACTGGGTCTAAACTTGGCCTCCTTCTATGCTGTGCCTGCCCAAAGCAGCCTCATCATTCCCTGGTCAGCTCTGACCATGCTGATTCAAGCTCCTGCTGCAGCTTCTTTTTTCATGTCCTTTTTTTGTCCTGACTTAGACTAAAAGCTTTAGTGAACCAAGTCTGAACTTTGCTCACCTTCCACGAGGCTGGCTGCAGCAGTCTGCTGGCATTACCACAGTCCCTCTGGCATTCTCTGAATAAATCCCCTATTTGTTCTTCAGATTAGGAGCAGGTTTTTTAACTCTGTGTTTGTAAAGCTCATAAGCTTGATGCTTTTTTAGCTCAGGACTTGGCCTTGTGGCTACTACTATTAAAGGTTGCTTTGAGCTCTGTGTGGGTAGTAAATAACTTGCTCATGTTTGCTGGGAAAGCTTCTAATTTATAGGCAAATATATTTGAGCAATTCATATTTGGATTTTTGAGCAATTAATTCAAGCTGAGCACAAAGGGAATGCATGGAGGCTGCTGAACTCTACGTGTGTTTTTGCACCTCTCACTGAAAGGATTCTCCACACAGGGAATGTCTGCAGCTGCTGCTCTGGAGTGGGGGAGTTTATTACCCACACAAAGCAGGCTCTGGCCCTGAGCTGTGTGTTTGGGGCGAGGGGGTGGCTTTTGATCCTCTCTGCACAGGGCCATGGCAGAGTCTAACAAAGCCCAGCTCTGCTGAGTGCCCAGCAAACAGCCCCACTTCCCCAAACCATGGCAGTATCTCCTCAGAACCCTTATGGGGGGCTAAATGAAAATTTTTAGAAAACCAGGGTTGCTGTTATGTTATGGCATAAATCCTTAACACTCTGAAGATGTTTTGGTGCCCAGCTGCTGTAACAAAACAGGGCCTCATAGTCCTCCTGTGCATTTGTTCTCCCAGATGGCAGTGGAGAGACACAGCAAATGGGGCATTTTTCAAAGGCTACAGGGCATTCTTTCAGGGCAGGGGATGGAATGCACCTCCTGGGCATTCCAGCCTGAGCTCCTGGCCCTGCAGCAGGGCCGGGCACTGTGTGCAGTGTCACTGAGCCCAAGAGTGGCTGCTGCTGAGCAGAGCCTGCAGTTGGGAATGTTTATCATCCCACTCATAATGAAGCCATTACACTGCAGTCACAGCGCTGAATTGCAGCTAATAGATTTTCATTTTGTTTTCTCAGTTAAGTCATATTTGATAAATGCAGAAACGTGGAGGGAGCAGCTTATCTCAAGTAGACAGTTTCTCTTTAAATGGGTGCCTCAAATGTGCTTTGCATGAGGATTTTTGGAAAGAAAAAAGGGATTCTGCAGGAAATCTTTACAGATATTAAATGGCAAACCCAGAGTATCCACTTGCTGAGTAGAAGTCTTCTCCCTTTTAGGGATGTATTGACTTGCAGCTGTTGAAAATAAATGTTATTTCCTTGTGCATGTGTACCTGTACTCGTGTACTTGGGTTTGTGTGCAGAAATTGAATAATATTGGGTATGCTGTCCTGTGCAATGCATTCTGTGGGTTTAAAAGACTGGCTTTAATGGATCTTGCTCAAATTCTTTTATAGGAAACAAACAAAACTCCATTCCTTGCTTCTCAGCAGACAAATGCATAAGAATGTAGTTTTTCTCGGATTTCTTATCTTTTTCTCTTATTTTGAGCTGAAGTGGAACAGGGTAGCCTGAGAAATGACAGCACCAACATGTGGTGTATCTTTGCACTGGGTTGTCCTTCCAGAATAACTTTGAAAACGTTTTGGGTACAAACTACCTCTACATATGTCACACAGGGAACTGGAGGTAATTTTTTTTTTTTAAATCAGAAGGTTCTTAGCAGAGCTAAGCCAGCATTCCCTGACAGACTGCAGCTAAGCCGGTGTCCAGTGCTATCCTGGGCAGCGCTGTCAGCACTCCCCAGCCTCGAGGCTGGAACGCACAGGTCTATGTTTGGGGTGACTTTTCAAAGGTCTTTCCTAGCTGCAGGCAGGGTTTCCAGGAGTGCCCAGGCAAACCTACGGCAGGCTTCAGCAGCTCACAGACCAGATGGGGCAGGGAGATCCCCGAGGGCGTTCCCGGCCCCGTTCCTTGGGGGTGGCAGCGAGCCTGGCGCAAGCCCATCGCGCACCCAGCACCGCTGCCAGGCCAGGTGAGGGGCAGCTCACACACCAGGCTGTGCCAGGGGCAGCTCACACACCAGGCTGTGTGAGGGGCAGCTCACACACCAGGCTGTGCCAGGGGCAGCTCACACACCAGGCTGTGTGAGGGGCAGCTCACACACCAGGCTGTGCCAGGGGCAGCTCACACACCAGGCTGTGTGAGGGGCAGCTCACACACCAGGCTGTGCCAGGGGCAGCTCACACACCAGGCTGTGTGAGGGGCAGCTCACACACCAGGCTGTGCCAGGGGCAGCTCACACACCAGGCTGTGCCAGGGGCAGCTCACACACCAGGCTGTGCCAGGGGCAGCTCACACACCAGGCTGTGTGAGGGGCAGCTCACACACCAGGCTGTGCCAGGGGCAGCTCACACACCAGGCTGTGCCAGGGGCAGCTCACACACCAGGCTGTGTGAGGGGCAGCTCACACACCAGGCTGTGTGAGGGGCAGCTCACACACCAGGCTGTGTGAGGGGCAGCTCACAGACCAGGCTGTGCCAGGGGCAGCTCACACACCAGGCTGTGCCAGGGGCAGCTCACACACCAGGCTGTGTGAGGGGCAGCTCACACACCAGGCTGTGCCAGGGGCAGCTCGCACACCAGGCTGTGCCAGGGGCAGCTCGCACACCAGGCTGTGCCAGGGGCAGCTCACAGACCAGGCTGGGCCAGGGGCAGCTCACACACCAGGCTGTGTGAGGGGCAGCTCACACACCAGGCTGTGTGAGGGGCAGCTTGCACACCAGGCTGTGTGAGGGGCAGCTCACACACCAGGCTGGGCCAGGGGCAGCTCGCACACCAGGCTGTGTGAGGGGCAGCTCACACACCAGGCTGTGTGAGGGGCAGCTCACACACCAGGCTGTGCCAGGGGCAGCTCACAGACCAGGCTGTGCCAGGGGCAGCTCACACACCAGGCTGTGCCAGGGGCAGCTCACACACCAGGCTGTGCCAGGGGCAGCTCACACACCAGGCTGGGCCAGGGGCAGCTCACACACCAGGCCCTGCATGTCTGCCCTGGCCCGTGCCCACTCTGGCTGCACAGGGTGACTCTGAGTGCTGCTTACTGGATCAGGAGGCTGAAGTATTTCTGTCACAGCCGCCCCTCTTTGGCAACAGTTGCATCATTGTTGACCACGCTCTTGTGGCCCTTTTTCTTTTTGCCTCCCTCCCCTTTTGTCCCCTCCATTTGCCTCCTGAGCCTCTCCTCTCACCCCTGTGCTGCCCCACGCACTTTCCCAGGGTTTTCTTTCTCAGTTTTTTCTTCTGCCCCCGCCGCTTGTTCCTTTGCTGGATGGAATACTCTCTGCTGTTGTTCCTGCTGCAGGAGATGATTTTGGAAGGCACATCTCTCTTTGGCTGGGCTTTGGGCTTCCTGTGCCTTTCCCCACATGCCACATTTATGCTCTGCCCAACCTTTCCTGTGCCCTGTTCCCACGGCTGTGTGTCCGCAGGCTGCTGTCTTCTGTCTGTCCCTCCTCAGTGACCTCCACTGGCCCCAGGCTGTCTCCTCCAGCTGACCTTCACCCTAGCCCAGCCCAGACACATAAAACAAAATTAGCTAGCATCACAGATTTGGATAAACAAGGCAGCCAGCAGATCATGTAAACTGTGAGCCGTGCACCTACAGTAATGTGACCTCAGACCATTAAAATCACATACTTCGGTCTGGTGTAGGATTTGTATATAAATGTTGTACAGAGACACTTTATAAGAGCTTGGTGAAGCAAAATCTGGTCTTGGATTTCCACAGTACAGGGTTTAAGAGAAAGGAATTAGCAGTTTGAGAGAGTGTTTGTTGAAATTCCTGATGAGTTACACCAAGTCAGTCTGTTTATCAGAGCACTGTCGTCTTTGTAAGACTAAATGACGGGAAAATACACGCCGGGAAAAATTCCACACCATGAAAAAATTGATTAATCTCCTAAACTGTTCTTGCAAATGTTTTGTTGGAGCAAGACGTATACAAAACTGACCTTTGGAGGATGTTGCTGTGAACTTGAGAGAGCTCTGGCTTACCTGAGAGCTTCTGCAGTCACAGACCATTACTTCACCTTGCAGTGCTGCTGGGAGGAAAAGGGCACAAGCTGAGTTCAAGCACACAGTGTGAAAATCCTGCTGAACATTTTCAGCAGATTCTCCAGCCAAAGTTGCATTTCTGTGTACCAGTGATGGTGAAGGCAAACAGCAGTTGCCTCGTTGGGGCCAGACGGTTTCTCCACCTCAGAAGCTGCCAGCATGGGCGTGCCAAAGGGCTCTGCTTCCCCAGGCAGCTTGTAGAGCCAGCTGCTGCTCCTGTGCCAGATCTGTGTGTGAACTCTGAACCTCTGCTCTCCAGGGCACTGCAGAGCAGCAGTGAGGGAGGAGGGATGTGTCAGAGGCACTCTCTTGGCATGCCAGGCTTCAGGAATGGGTGGGCACAGTCCCGGCAGGCACTGAGACCCCGCTGCCCCCTGGGCATGGAGCTGATGCCTCTAAGGTCAGTCTGTGTGCTTCCAGCCTGTGTGTCCTGGGCAGGAGCGTGTGTGACAGCATCAGGCACACTCAGGGGGTGCTGCTGAGGCCCTCTGGGCTGTGCTGTGCTGCTCAGAGGTTCTGGTGCTCCCACAGTGATGTCCAGCCCATTGTGAGCACACGCAGTGGTGACAGACTCAGAGTGGCAGAGAACAGCCACCTCCTCAGTGGCAAGGGAGAGAAAAGCTGGCTGTCTGAAAAGAAAGCATGCAAAAGTCCTAGGAATTGGATATTCACACCCAGAAAATCCTGAAATCTTTGATTCAAAGCTAAGTGACAAGAGTCTTTTCACTGAAGCCAGTAAACTGGCTTAAAACAATAAGAGATGATTCACACTAAAACTGTCCCATTCTTCTTTTCCTTTCCTCATGTAACACAGGCACTAACATTTGTAGGGAGTGCAGTCAAATGCTTTTTGTTTCTGTGCAAAAGGTAATTTTGTCCATGCAAATAGTTGCAGCTGCAATATTTTATTATCAGTTGTTTTGCACTTTCCATGGAATTCAAACTTTCTATGTGCACCTCCAGTTTTTTTCTTTAATTCTTCTGTTTCATTGAGAGTAACTTCAGACACAGGAGCTGATGTCTGTGCTTGTGTCTCTGCATGGCTCTCCAGCACTGGGACATGCTGTCAGGAGATTCCTCTGGAGCTGGCAGAAGCTGATCCCTGGCAGAAGTGTCCCAAAATGACCAGGCTGTCCCCATTCAGCAGGGCACTGAAGTGTATCTCTTTGATGTTAATAGAATAGAATGTAAATATTGACTTGAGGTGTTCAGTGCAGTAAGGATTTTAATTAAAATATGCTTCCTTCAGTAATGTGGCTTAGATAAAATCAAACTCTTCGACAAGTTCAGTAAAGAAATGTTTCCCACAATATTTGTAAATATGTGGTGGAACTGGTTTTGATTTTTAGTGCAGATGCAAACCTTAATTTATTTTCTTTTTTCCACTACATTAGCAAATCTCTGGAAAAAAAAAAACCTGAAGAGTTTTCTATTGCATTCATTCATTCACTCAAGTTTATCATCACTTTGATGTCTTCTACAACAAAGAATCAAATCCATGAGATTTTTTGCGTGTATTGATGACTGCTTTCAGTTGAAAAGTAATTAAGACTTCTCAGCTAGCAGGTCTATTTACATATAGTAAATATGCTGCAACAATATTTTCCTGTCAAGGCTAACTATTAAAAAAAAAAACAAACGGAAGTTTTAAGGCATCCAGCTTTCCAAATATCCTTGAGACTTTTGAAATTGCTAGAAAATGTGATTTTTCTTTTACAATTCCTTTGACACAAGCATTGAAGAATCACACCTCCCTATATATGGAATTACCTTTAGCAAAAAATACAGAATTCATCCCCTATTAGTATAGAAAAGTAACCTTTTGATCAAATGCTAACATGAAGAATCTAGGGGGAGATTCAGTAAGACCCTCGTCAATCATCACGAAACACCAAGAACCTCGGCTGTGCTTTTTCTGTTCTGTTTTTTAAGCAGGAAAAAGATTAGTTCATAGAAACCCTTTGCTGTCAGTCCCTCAGGATTAATCTATTTCTTGTGCAGAAGGATGTGGGACATCCTTAAAGAACTGGGTTGACTTGTCACTGTTGCATCTACACTTACACAGTGATTTTATTCCCTCGCCAACCCTGTGGGAGATAAATCCCTTCCACGGGTCTGGAAGTGGGGTCCAGAAAAAATCAGATTTGCCAGATTGTGACTGGAGCTACCTTGGGTAGCCAAAGGCTGTGCCCTGCTTGTCCTGGCCCCACAAACCACAACCATAAGAACGAGCTGTTGCTGCCAGGTGAGACACAGCACATCTCCTGCAGCCTCATTTGGAATGTTCCCCACATCCCTGGGAGAGTTGGGGCTTTATTTCACTGCTGCTGTAGAATCATTTAGCAAAGCAGAGCAGGAGATACTGGATCACAGCAGTCACCACACACATCTGAGCAGGCTTGGAGAGGAGAATTCCCCCAAACCTGCCTGAAATGGTTGACATTTGGTTTGAAATAGCCTTGATTTGCAAGGCTGATGTTCTCAGTAGGTACTAGTTGGGGATGTTTGTTTGGGGAATTGCTTTGCTTTGCAGTCTGATTTTCTGGGGCAGTGTTTGGGATACAGGAAATGAGCAGTTTCCAGTGTTTTTGCATGTGTTCTGTGGCCTTGTTGGTGACATGTCTATGCTGGGTGGCAGCTTCCTTCTGCCAGAGGTGCCATCTTTGGAAGCAGGTCTATGGCACAGCCCCCTTCAGATCCTTCCCAGCCTGGCTTTTCTGTGCTTCCCAGACAGCGCTGAAGAAGACAGCACCCAGAGATGATGCTATTCCAGTTTACAGGATGGCTTTTCTCATCCCCTCTGTGCCTAAAGACTTGTGAGAGAAAGAGCAGAGCACTGCCCTTCATGGGGAATTGCAGATAAATCCCAACAGGGATGGCAGCAAGCAGGGAGGGGAGCAGTGGGGTTTCTCAGCTGCAGCCCCTTGCGTGGTTCAGCTGGGCTGGCAGAGCTTCTGTGGTGTGTGGAACTGAGCAGGGTGACAGTCCCCAGTGCCACTGCCCAGATGTGTGCCTTGTGTTCTGCTGGGCATTCACAGCTCTCATCCCTGTGATCCCTGGGCTCTGGGGACACTGTGCCACTGTGAGTTACTGGATCCCATTGCACAGAAGGGATGGCAGCTACCAGGGAGGAAAGCGCTGTCGTGGAGTCAAACTCCTGATGAATTCATTTCTGGTGGATGCTCGTCATCCAGGCAGGTTTGCTCTAGAGGGAGGTGGCAGATTCAGGACAGAACATAATCCCTGCTATCAAATGGCAATTATGAGAGCAAATACCTGTCTGTACTCATTTTGAGCTGGCTGCTGAGCAGGTAACAGCAGTGTGCAGGATGTGGCCCAGGGAATGCAGGGAACTGCAGGATTTCATGACATCTTTCCTGAAAGGCTGTAGAACTGAGAGATGCTCTGTCTGCTTTACAAATGTGTTCATTTCTGAGCCAGACCAAGATGCAAATTGTATTTCTGATAGAGATAAGTTAGCAATAGAGGTTCTAAGTGCAGTTGGTTTGAGGATTTTCTGCCTGATGGCACATTCCCATAGGAAGCTGAAAGCCACCAGGTCTGTCAGGGGGACAGCTCACCACGCTGGGGCACAGCCCAGGTTGTTGTCAGGGGTATTTTGGGATGGGCACTTCTCCTCCCCATTGTCCCCGTTCTTTTCCTGCTTGGCACCCTAGGTTATATTTCAAGAAGGATTAAATGCATTGGAGCTTTTTACTGGAGGATTCTGAAGGTTTATTTCCCCACAGGGACTTTTTTGAGCTGATAAGTGACTTCTTCAAGAGAGGGGAAAAAAATCTGCTTTCAAATCCCTTTTATTTTTGAGGTTCTGTTAAAGGAGTGGGCTCCTCTGCGCTCTCTTCTGTGCTCATACATAACACAATGTGAGACCTATCAGACTGCATAGAAAGGTCGCTGGGTACAAGCAAAAAGTGCCCTCAGCCTTCCTCTCAACAATGTTTTTAATTTGGAGCAAGTCACAGGCCCTTATTTCTCCCCAGATTATTCCAGGCATCTCTCCAGTAAAAATAAGGAATTCATATTTCAAGATGCCGGAAGTCTCAAGGGAAAGACTTTTCCATCAAGCCTTTCTTTTGATTTAGGCCCTGCTCCCCACATTTTCCTGTCTCTTTGGTTTGCCACTTTGCCACTGAATGAAGTCACCTAGGAGGGGATAAGGAGAAGATTGTCAAGGGATGGGATTTGGTATCACATGAAGTTCCTTTGCTTTCAGAGTGCAAAGAAGCATGAAACTGATGCCTTTTTTGGGCTTACCTAGAAACAGAGTCCAGAAAAAGTTAAAAGGATAGAAGTGGATACATTTACTGAAGGGCCTTCAGGTACATTAAGGGCAGCCTCCCCAGGTGGCTATACCCAAACATGGACAATGGTCACGAGTTTTTCAGACAGACATATATTTGGTCCATTTCCATATCAAGGGTTAATTCTCCAATTACAGCTTCAGGTAATGAAGTCATTTACCCCCAGTTTGCTACCCCCAATTCACTTTTGTTTATACTTTCAGGGCCTGAGACGGGGAGGTGTCCTTGAGTCCCAGGGCTAGAGAGGAATTGTTCTGTCTGAATAAAACAAGAGAACAGCAGCTGACAGGCTGTGGAGCTTTAGAGTTATACCCTAAAGAACTGCAGGATTACAATATATGAAAAATATAAAAGCTGAACTCCTAAGGCATCATAGGAACAGCCCCCCTCTGCCTCCTGAACAGAGAGGGACAAGCAGCCCCTGCTCTCCATACTCACCCACCTCTTCTTCACCCCCACCTCGTTTGTGGGTGAGTGATTACCTGGGTTCTGACAGTGCTGACAAACCCAGCTGCCAGATAAACCTGAGCAAAGCAGACAGCAGTAATGCACTGGTCTGTTCATTTGATTTACATTAGAGTGGGTTTATAATGACCATAAATGATTATTTTTACAAGAGGTACATAAACAAGTAAAATTGAAATGACTGCTCTGCGTGCTACTGCACATTCCTAATGCTGCATTTCTACGTTTCCAAATGAATTCTTTCACTTCCAGTGGCTGATTACTGCCAGCAAGAGCCTGTGGCTGTGCAGGATGGCAGTCCCTGCTGTGGTGAGTGGATATGGGGAAGGCCATGCCATTCACCTCCACAGAGAGGGGATATGAATGAGAGCTCTGGGCTTGCACAGCCCCTCTAAAGCTCAACCATCCTTTGTCTTCAGAACAGCTGATACTCCCTATTTCTGTGCATTAATCAGTGTTCTCCCCTGTTCTGGATGCGAGGCAGGTGTGAAGGTTTCACATGCCAGCACTCCAGGAAGGTCCCCTTGTGCCAGGACAGTGCCCTCCAGCAGAGCTCCCTACACACAGGCTGTCCCAGGAAAAGGCTGAGCTCTGTTTGCACACAGGTGTCATTGTTATTGTGACAGTGCCAGGCTGTGCCCGCCCTGCCACGGGACTTGTGCTGTTCCCTTCAGCACACAGGGAACACAAAAACGTTTGGAGCACACAGGAAAAATAGCACTCTTGACTATGGGAAGCAATCAGGATGTGCAGAAAGACAGAAACATCAGAGGAAAAACCAAATTCTTTAGAGATACCTGAGGAAAGAATTTTCATTTCCTCCCAGAAACTTGGGGCGAGTGTCTCAAACCAAGACACAAGTAAATAAGTGTTGCTCACTACAGGAATGGGGACAAAGATGAAGACAGCAGTAAGATCAGACATGTACAAAGTGGCTTTAAAATGTTAATTGCATTGTATACTTGGTCAAGCATGAAGTTCTCTTTACATAATCATTCAGTGTATTTCAAGGATAATAATCTAACAGTGTAGCAGGTGGGATAAAAAGCAAACTCCTGCCTGTGTCAGCCTGTGCAAGCAAGGTTTGATGTGTGTGCTGCATGGTGATCTCCAGATGCTGAGGCATATGTTATCATTGGAGACCTTTATTTCTTAGAGGCAGCTTGGATGGCTTTGTAACTTCTCACAGGTGCTGAGAATGTCTGAATTAAATAGATGTTTGTAGGACATCTATCAGATTGTGCTTCAGGAACCCGGTACCATTCATCCCCACTGTAAAAAAACCCCAGATCACGCACACACAGAAATACAAAACTTACTGGACCTTCACTGTATCACATCATATGTGAAACTTCTCCTGGACTGCATCATTTGGGGAAGGCTATTTCATCTTGCTCTGTTTCCTGTCTGTTTGCTGACAGCTTTCACCACTGTAACTCTGCTTTGATACTTCCAGCTTGGACTTCACTGCACCTCACAAGAGCAGCAGCTGTTGTGTACTTCTGTCATCACAGCTGATTATTACTGTTTATTTTTCATTCCACTTTTTATTTTTTTGATGCCCATTCTGTTTTTAGCAAGGACAGGCATTCAGTTACGTACACCCTAGCTAATTACAGTAAATGAATGATCCAAATATTGCTGGAGCCCTGGTGTTAGATCAGACTGTACAAACAGAACAAAGACAATCCAGTCCCTCATCAGATATTGTGGGCTGAGAACCACGAGCTACATGTGAGCTACAAGCTTGAAAGCCAACGTGTCATCACCCACAGTTTGATTCTGATTCAGACACATGGTAAATTACCCTTGAGTAAATGGCCACGTTTGGAATGAAGTGACATTTGGAATGAAGTGACATTTGGCTGCACCATTTCTGGCCTGAAGGATGGAAGTATAGTGCTGACTCTGAAGGCCATTGCAGGTTTCTGCTGTGACCACCACCTGGATCCCTTCAGCCACTTCATGTCTGTTATTTCATCTGAAAAATGGGAATGATACTTCCCAGGAGTGCTGCCATATTTGCTGTTTGTAATATCTGTGAAGACTCAAAATAAAGACTTTTTAGGAATGTAAAAAGTTACTTCTTCCATTGATTATTCTGAAATTACTATCAAGACAGTCGTGCTTTGATTTAAGAACTGCCAGGGTCTCTTGTTACCTGCTCTAGGGGGTCAAAACACTTGGCAGCTGCTGAAATGGTTTTCCATCTGCCCAGGTCTCTTTAACACGTGTATTGTAGTGCTGAGTAACTCAATTCATTCCAGCTTATGTCATCTTGGATCTTTCTTCAGGCCAAACTGAAACACTCTTGCTCACAATGAGTAGTACCACACTCCATAAAAAGTCTCATTGATTTCAGAAAGGCTTCCAGTGATGTGTTGTACTATTCATTGTTAAGTAAGGGAATAAATATCTCAGTCTGTCTGTACAGCGAGAGCAACAGAAACTGGAGGATGAGGAGTGGGAATTACAGAGACAAGGAAACCTTTCATTTTAAAAAGATGCAAAGAAAACGTGATTCATCTGAATGTCTCAACTCTAAAGAAAAGCTTTCACTGGCAAATGATAGAATGTAGTATAGTGGCTGACATCTGTAGTGAAGCAGAATTTAGAAATCTCATAACAAACAAGAATATAAATTACTTGGTTGTTGCATCATAAATTTTACCTAAACAGAGGAAATTCAACTGAAGTATGGCTTTAACCACTGAAGAATTCCAGGATGTAAAAGATATGGTGTTTCTGGGAGTGAGGCAAGCGTTTGTTTGGGTTTAGTTGCATTCATTTTGTCACATTTTACAGGCAGTCCTTCAGAAGTTACATAATACACTCACAGCACAGCTTCAGAGCTGTTGAAAAAAACGGGTTTAATTTAGTGGTTTTAAAGGCTACATAAGGGCATAATAACCCCTGAGTCAAAAGTATTTTATACTGGTAAATGTTTTGACCTTTGTCGTTCAGAGCCCTGCCAGAACAAACTCCCCTCTCCTGGTACACCCAGTGCTGAGCAGTGCTTGGCAGCAGGCTGGCAGATTGCCTTGGGGGCACTCAGATTTACCTGCAGGAGGAGGTAAAGAGATGGAAGAGCCCCCCAGCTGCATGTGCAAGATGCAGTTTTTAAAAGAAAATGCAACTGTGCGTGCCATGCTGGTTTAGACCAAAACACAGGGCAGAAAACAGCTGTACCTTCCTCCCATCCTAGTGCCATTCCTACACTCTCCTGCACAATCCCCTGCTCCCTCCGCTGCACACAGGAGGAGCAAAAACGTTGCCATTCCCGTCTGTCCCCGGGTGCTGACGTTGATCTGTGCTTCCTCCAGTGTGAGGATGGGCTGTGGTGAGGGCAGGACAGGCTCTCCAAGGAAAGCTGTCCCAGGTGCTGAGCCAGCTGCAACGAGTGGTGTTGGTTTGCTGTTGTGTGTGCTGTGGAGGAGAGGCAGTGGAACACACCTGGACGTGTTTCTGGCTGTGTGTGCTGTGCTAGGACAGGCAATGGAACACACCTGGACATGTTTCTGGCTGTGTGTGCTGTGCTAGGACAGGCAGTGGAACACACCTGGACGTGTTTCTGGCTGTGTGTGCTGTGCTAGCACAGGCAGTGGAACACACCTGGACGTGTTTCTGGCTGTGTGTGCTGTGCTAGCACAGGCAGTGGAACACACCTGGACGTGTTTCTGGCTGTGTGTGCTGTGCTAGGACAGGCAGTGGAACACACCTGGACGTGTTTCTGGCTGTGTGTGCTGTGCTAGGACAGGCAGTGGAACACACCTGGACGTGTTTCTGGCTGTGTGCTCTGCTAGGACAGGCAGTGGAACACACCTGGACGTGTTTCTGGCTGTGTGTGCTGCTGGGACAGGCAGTGGAACACACCTGGACGTGTTTCTGGCTGTGTGTGCTGTGCTAGGACAGGCAGTGGAACACACCTGGACGTGTTTCTGGCTGTGTGTGCTGTGCTAGCACAGGCAGTGGAACACACCTGGACGTGTTTCTGGCTGTGTGCTCTGCTAGGACAGGCAGTGGAACACACCTGGACGTGTTTCTGGCTGTGTGTGCTGCTGGGACAGGCAGTGGAACACACCTGGACGTGTTTCTGGCTGTGTGTGCTGCTGGGACAGGCAGTGGAACACACCTGGACGTGTTTCTGGCTGTGTGTGCTGCTGGGACAGGCAGTGGAACACACCTGGACGTGTTTCTGGCTGTGTGTGCTCTGCTAGGACAGGCAGTGGAACACACCTGGACGTGTTTCTGGCTGTGTGTGCTGTGCTAGGACAGGCAGTGGAACACACCTGGACGTGTTTCTGGCTGTGTGTGCTCTGCTAGGACAGGCAGTGGAACACACCTGGACGTGTTTCTGGCTGTGTGTGCTGCTGGGACAGGCAGTGGAACACACCTGGACGTGTTTCTGGCTGTGTGTGCTGTGCTAGCACAGGCAGTGGAACACACCTGGACGTGTTTCTGGCTGTGTGTGCTCTGCTAGGACAGGCAGTGGAACACACCTGGACGTGTTTCTGGGCACGGAGCAGCTGCTGCTTTGCTTTGCTGGTGCAGGGCAGCCAAATCTGCTCAGCTGTGCTCCCTGGCCCCGCCACAGCACGGCAGGGGGATTTTCCTGGAGATGTATTTCAAGGTCTTGATTTTAATGGGAGTTCCAGATACTCAGCTGGTCTGAAAACAAGACAAATTACCTAGACACGCCCTTGGAATAGCTTTTGGCTGATGTTTGCAATTGCCTGTTTCCGATTGTTTTTGGCTGTAGAGTGATGAAGTAAGCTGATGAAAGTTCAGCAATCATAATCTCACGCATACTTTATTATTTCCATTGCTGCTGCACCCAGAATCCCCAATTAAAGCAGTTATGTTTGTAATTTGGGTGGAGTCTTTCCTTTTCAATAGGTAAGCGAAAAGACAGTAATGAATTTTGTACCAGGCTGCCTCTGCCTGCTCAGCTTTCAGTTAAAGCAGACTGCCTCTGGAAAGGGAAGAGTTAAAGCACTGGTGGCTTTCAAATGGACAGGTAAATCAGACTTTCACTCGTGTTTGTGATTTTGCTGCGTTAAAGTTTTCCTGGAGAGCTGGTAAAGCAGAGAATAGTCTTCCAATACAAACCCTGACTCTAATCAGTCCTTTGTGACTCTAAGCCAAGCTCATCTTTCAGTGACATCCAATTCAGCCCAGTTAATTTTTCCTTGGCACAAGTCACTATTGACAGTACTCAAATAATTAATATTTTCATAAAATCATAGAATAGCTTGGGTTGGAAGGGACCTTTGTTAAAGGTCATCCAGTCCAAGCTCCTGCCTCAATGCTTAGGGGTTTAGGGTTGTACTTGGCAGTGCTGGGTTAGAGGTTGAACTTCATGATGTTAAAGGTCTTCTCCAGTCTCAGCAATTCTATGGCTTTTGAAATGACCAGAAAGTCATTTATTTTTTGTTTAGTTAGCAGATTAAAGAGCAAGGCTCCATTGTATTTAATTAGAAGGAAATAAGAAGAGGGAATGTCTTGAGAAAACGCACAAAGTGAAAAAATAAATAAAAATGAGGCTCCTGGGTTTAGATAGAATCAGCAGCTGTTGGGCTTGAGGTGTTGTGGCCATGCCCTCCCTGTCAGTCACAGATGTGCAGGGTGAGGTGTTCACACGCACAGCCCCAGCAGCAGAGCTGGCAGTGCCAGGCAGCGAGGTGCCGCTGACGCACGGCGCGTCCGCCACGCGCCCGGCGTGTTCCTCGCGAGGAACCCGGAGCTGCGCCTCTCCAGCCTCCCTCTTCGGCACTTGGCCAGGAGCGCTGAGGCTTTGAAAAGCAGGATTGTTCTGGGAGGGGGTGGCAGCTCCAAGCAGCCATTTGCCGTGGTATGGCACATCCATCATCTCCCCGTAATCCACGGCTGCGTGTGCTCACATCACAGACAGTGCTCTTTTCACCGGCTGAGCGCTGCAGCGCCTGCCAGGGAATTAGGGGGAACTGGCCAGCCTTCAAGATTTCTTCACAAGGACTTCTTAATCAGCTCCCATGCCTCTGTACTCTCATGGCTGTGTGTCTGGTAATTTGCTGTACTTTATGTACACTCTGTTCATCATACAGATTGGCTTTTTACTTTCTGCAGCAATTCCTCTCACTTTGCCAACACCTTGCCATTTGCAGCTTTAATGCCTATCGATAGCACTTCATCAGCAATAGCTGCCAGTGTGTATTCTTTTTACAAGATGTTCACCCTTGGTTTTTATAGATAGTTACAAATTTAGTCACAAACTGATTGAATACTTCGTTTTCATTTGCTTTTTACATGGAGTAGATTCATCAAAATGAATGGATTGTCAGAAGATTGAGAACAGCGATAGGGAAGCTTGTCTAGGATGGATTATTGTCCCAGGCCAGAGTCAGCTCTGACAAACCCATCCCTGTGTGCCTGGTCTGGGTTTAAAACGTTCACCGAGAGGGTTTTCACAGCATCCACGGGCAGCTGCCTGCACAGCCCTAATGCTGGTTCTCATCCCACTGCCAACACACAGCTCCTAATTTGATTTTCCTCTTCTCTGGGAATCTTCACTCCGCAGACTGAGCCATGGGAACCTGAGCAATTGCATTGTTAGTGAAGCCAGGGCACAGAAGACATTTAATACCTCAGTTTCTGTAGTGTCCTCTGTCACCCTGAACCATTTATCACATTTCTCAAGGTCTCCCTTTCACTGGTGATGAGTCTTTCCTGTGGCACTTCACATCCGTGCCACTTTCACTGCAATTGGAGGCTTTGGTCTCCTGTTTGTCACCCTGTGTCCCATCCCACCATCCTCTGCCTCTCCTTTTCCTGCCTGGCTGAACAGGGGGACAGCTGATTGAGCAGTGTGGGGCCACTGCTTCTCTGCCTGCCCGTGCTCTGCCACACTAATTGGAGACAGTTCGGTAAAATTCTTTCTGTCTGACAGATGTCAGTTTTAAGCAAAACCTATTAACAAAAAGCATTCTGTGTAACTGCACAGTGAGAGTAAAGTCCAGAGCAAACTTCAGGCACTTCTCCCAGTGCAGTTTCAAACGCATGTTGGTGTAAGGATTGTAACTCACAAGTCAAGCAGTTTGCTTCTAATGTTTTAATGGAAACTGGAAAAGTTTTGGAAAACTGGATAAGATGGAAAAGTGGGGTGGGGAAGAGATTGTGCATCAGCCCATGTACAAGGAGATTTTTCCTCCTAAGGGATGATACTACAGTAATCCTGGCATAAACAAGGCTTGGTATTTTACAAGGAAGCCATGTTATTAGTTCCATTAAAGTTGCACAGAGTTGCGTGACCACTGTCACTCCACAGCAATTTTTTTCATTTACTGTCAGTGGCAGAACTAAACTGCCTTTTGATATTCAGTGAGGTGCAACAATTTGTTGCAGAGAAACAGATACAGGATGGTATCTTTTCCTGCCTTCTCCCACTCTGTAGCTAGAACTAAATGCTTTGAGTGTTGCAAGGTCTCATCCCACAATATCTTCCACGTTTTGGACTAGCCCTGGTGGAACTGAGGGGTTCTTTTGGCTGGGTGACACATCACAGGAGTATTTCTGTTTCCTGTTCCAACAGCCTTGAGTTGCTTTCAGCTTTGGAGATGTCAGGAGCCTGTAGTGCTTGAGTGTACCTTGAGGTCAGGGGTAGAGGGATGTCTCACTGCATACCCCAGACTTGGATACACACATTTTCCATTGGAGAAGATTCAGTGAAATGATTAGTTCTATCTCTCCTAATTATTTTGAATGGTTCTAATGTAAATTTTTAACTAGAGGGCTGTAAATCTGTGGGGTTTCCAGTTTAGGGTTTGATGGCAACCTTATGGATGGCTGGTAACTTGGTAACTGTTCTGAATACCAGTTAATGTTGAGGTTTAATTGAATGTTAAGATGTTAAGATGTTCTTTGCTGCCCTTTAATTACCATTGTTTATATCTTCCCATTTTTGATTTGACAGTGGTGCATGAATGCCCCAGTCAAGATCACAACCCAAGGTGCACAGAAATTACTGTCCATATCCTGAAGAGCCCACATGGGCCAGTAAAGAAAAATGGATGGTTGTAAATCATCTTCTGAGCTGCTTTTCTTTTATAGTTCATGGCTCAGGGAACGCTGCTCGGCAGCAGTGGTTAGAAAGACTCTTCCATGCACCTTGCACTGCCTCTGCCTGCCTGGGAAATCGTTACCTCTGCTTTGTAAGGCACCAGTCTTTGTGCACCTTTGTTTCAGATCTCTGATCTGTCTGTAAATTAGGTATGTTTCCTGGCTACCTCAGTTTGCAGTGCTTTCTCCATCATCTGGCTCCAGTTGTGTGATGCTCACATGCTGTCTCTGAATAAATGTCCTTTAAAGTTATAAAGCAGAAAGATGCCTTAGGCAAGCTACTTTGATACAGCTGCTTCAAGCAGGGAGAGCACAGTTGAAGTATAAAGGTTAATTTCACTGATCCCAACTCAAGTTAAATAAGAATTTAATGAAGTCCAATAGTTTACTATTCCTGAACACCTAGTTTCTCCAAATTCTTTACCCATGTAGACAGTCTGTGATGTTTTCTTTTCCAGCAAAGGATATATTACTTGGCCTAGATTTTTGTAAGATGTCAGATGACAGGAATGGGCCAACTGAGACCAATCCAAGATGCTTAGTGTTCTCTGGGGGAAAAAAAATCTAACTGCTTGTCCAGTTTTTAGATGGGATGGGGTTAATTTGCATCTTAGTACAGTGCTGTGTTTTGAATTCGGGATGAGAATAATGTTGATGAGACAGTGATGTTTTGATTGGTGTTAAGCAGAGCTTACCCTGTCAAGGCCTTCTCTCCTTCCCATGCTCTGCCAGTGAGGAAGTGCAGAGGGGGCTGGGAGAGAGCATGACCAGGAGACCTGACCTGAGCTAGCCAAAGGGAGATTCCATCCCCTGTGCCCAGTGCATAAACTGGGAGCAGCTGCCCAGAGGCACTGGTCACTGCCTGGGGACAGGCTGGCCATTGGCCAGCAGATGGTGAGCAAATGCGCAGCGCATCACTGACTTCTCTTGGGGTTTATTCCTCTCTCCTTTTCATTACAATTATTGTTAGGTTTAGGTTTTTGGGTTTTTTTCTGATTCTGCTGCCCTCAGAGACAGGGACAGGGGACTGAGGCAGCAGCTCACTGAGTGTGGTACTCAGTGCCAGCTGGGGTTAAACCACAACACTGCTTGAGCTGGTTCCTGAACGGGAGCCCTGAGGAGCAGACCCCCACCTGCAGAGTCAGACTGGTGACCTGAGCTCACGGTCCTGCCCAAAGTCCAGTTTGTCTGTGCTGCTGTGACTCAGGTCTCAGCAGGGCCAGGAGCAGATGGCAGGGGTGCAGAACCAAC
This sequence comes from Prinia subflava, assembly GCF_021018805.1. Lineage (NCBI taxonomy): Eukaryota > Metazoa > Chordata > Aves > Passeriformes > Cisticolidae > Prinia > Prinia subflava. The sequence continues at coordinate 1,975,221 of NC_086257.1, forward strand.
CCTCAAACCTTGTCCCCCCAGAAGGATGAGCCACCTGCCATCGTGCAGACGTGTGGATGTTTGGCGTGCGTCAAGTAAAATTCAAATTCTTCATTCAAAAGGAAAACCCTTGGTAATCCTAAATGAGCAAGTGTATACCTAAATTCCACGTGGGCTCTTATGGAGCTCTCCTGCAGCTGTAAACTCAAGGATCTCTTACAACCTGTGGTGTCAGTGATATGTGGCTTAACTAGATTATGACCCCATCAACTTTGACTGCAAATATCTTCTTACCAAGATGGAATCTGCATGTGAAATGAGCTTTGCTAGGCCTAGACATCCACAGGCTGGCCCGACTTGCACAGCAATCCCAAGTACAGGTTCACATCAGAGATCTTAATTATTGTCTCCAAACATCAGGCAAGTAATCTGCATTTTGAAGAGCCTCTAAATGGGTATTTACATAATTTATGTTGTACAAAGTCCACCGATGTGTATTTGCATAATAGACCCCAGCAGTGCCAACAGATCCATCGTAGCACAGTGTCAGCTCTCATGAACTTCCAGTGAGTTTTTCCCTTTATTGGAGCTCCTGTGACAGAGAGAAGTGGCAGTAAAGAAAATATATATAACTGATACATCTCAGACTGAGGGCCTGTCAAAGCTTCCTTGGCTGCCTGGAAACACACAGGGGTCAATCTCCTGCTCAGTCACCTGAGAAGTGCTCTGTGTATGCTCATGGCAGTTCTGTGCATGGAGCAGCAGAGATGGCCCTTCATGTTCACCCAGGCCCACTGAATTCCCTGATCTGGGGTCCCCGCTGCTCTCCACATGCTCCTAGCAACACCCTGACACTTGCATGCTCTCCAGCTCCCTCCTCCATAAACAAGCACTTTTCTCACCACCACCCACCCCGAGCTCCTTGGCATGATCCACGGGATCCAGGCAGAGGTGCCTGCAGAAGGACTTGGGCTTTGGCACTGGGGTCACCTGGGCAGTCAAGCTTGAGCACACCAGTGTAGAGAGAAGCCGGACCTTTGGGTTCCACTGGGGGATTTATCACTCTCAAAGTGGTGTTTTTAGCATTCTCATGATGGAGATAATGCCTTGAGGAGGGTTTAGCACATGAGGGCTAATGGCAGTAGTGTTTTTTTCTTTTGGCCAAGTGAAAGAACCCTGGCCAAGGTAAACTGAGCAGTGTTGTTACCCAAAAAAGGGGAGGATTTGTGGCCCTCAGTCTGTTATGTACACATGTTGGCAGACTTGTTCAGCTCAGTCTGGTGCTTTTGCTGTAGGTGACTCCATGAAAATTGGAGGGAACAGTTCACATCCTTACCAAAGCAGAGCAGGGGAAGGGATTATTGCAGCTCCAAACAAGAATTTCCTTCCTTTAATTTGCCCCACAGCCTGAGCACTGACAGAACATAGCCTTATGCATACCCTAATGGATGAGGCTTCGTTTTGTAAGACTTTCTATTAGAAAAGTTTCTTTTTTTACCCTGGTTGTATATCTCCTTTCCGTTTCAGTTGATTTGGGTATTCATCATCCTGCTGACCGTGATAAGGGTTCATCAGTTTCCCTGCATGCTGCTCATAAGATAATGCTTTTAAGCCGTGTGGTATTTCCACATGAAACACTGCTGCTGCTGCAGCCCCTCAGCAGAGTGAGCTCTGATCATCCCTGCTGTCAATACCTGTCAGCTGTGACTCAGCTGGGCCGGGTAACCCAGCAATGTGAAATGGAGGATGTGCAATGAAGAGCTGCCAGACCAGAGCAGGAGAAAAGACTAATTGAAGCTTCCATAACAGAGCTGAAATAAACCTAATGCCACAATGTTTTTCTGTACTACTCCTGATGTTTAGGCCACAATGGTTAATCCACGATAATATCTTGCCACAGTTTCTTTTGATTTCAGTTCTGAGTGAAATTAAATACTAGAAAGAGTCAATAAAAAAAATTCCTACTGATTGATATAAGGACTAGCAGTGTTGTTTGGCATTACAACTAATCCTTTTTATCATCTAGATTAAAAGCAATCAGATGCTATGTAGATTGAAGTGATTTCAATGTTTATTCTACAATGAAACATCAATTATTATTATTATTATATCCTATTTGAACCTCTTTAAGAGACGTTTAGTAGGAGGTTCTATGGCTGCTCAAGAAATGAAAGAAATACAGGAAGCATTTTAAACCTTCCCTGTTGCCACTGACATCTGGGGACTTCAGAATCTTAAAGCAGGAATTGTATCTGCCCAAGTTTCTAAGAGAGCAAAGGGAATAACTGGAGAAATTTGACTGGCTTTTAAAGAATGAGGAATGATGAGAGCAGCCTGCTTGCAGGGTGTAAAGACCCTTTCAGAAATCTTTTAGAGATGCTTGTGATAATTTTCCTGTGGCTGCCATGCTGGAGGTTGATGCAAGTTTTGGTTTTTCACTCTGGGTTTGGCCGAGTTGCCTGCAGTGCCTGTGTAGAATTCTCCCTGTCTCTTTTTAAAGGCTGCTGAGCTGAAGGGGCTCTGCCCTGAGTCCCAGCCCTTTGGTGGGAGAGCAGTTCTGCTGGCTGATTGTCTCCTGCTCGCTCCTTACAGATATGAGATGTGCTTGTGCTGAAATGTGAGAGGATGGCTTCCTGAGCAGAGAGCAGTCCATGCTCCTGCCCCTCGCTGCCCTCTCCCCAGGGAGGCATGACACACCTCATGCAGTCACTTCTCTTTTGGCTGACACCCTGCTAGTTAATTCATTAGTTCTTCCAGTGTATTTTGGGCCGGTTTCCTGCCAGGGTAGACCCAGGTAGTCCAAGCAGAGCCTGCTTCAGGCTGAGATGCCCCTCTCTGCACAGCTCCTCTGACTGGACAGGGCTCGAGAGACCTGGGTGCAAACACCCCGAGTAAATCCCTCACAGGAAGGGTCTGAGCCCTGTCACTGGTGCCCCCGCTGGCACCTTCCTCTGTGCTCTCTTGCCACTCGGTGTGATCCCACAGGCCTGGGCTGGCGAGGTCTGGCTGAGCAGAGCAGACCTGCAGAGCCTCCTCCTCCTGCAGCACGGCTGCCAGGGCTCATGAGCACAGCCAGCTGCACAAACACAAACCATGGAGGGCTCATGGAGATGGAGAAGGAGCTGGAGAATCCTTCTACCCCTAGAGCTACAACAGCTGACTGGGAGCATTGAGAATCTCACTGGGGCATGAGCACAGCTCAGGCAGTAGCCTGGCACAAGGAGGCCTGATCTTCCTTGGGGATTGGCCTTGCTGTACACAGGCTGTAGCCTACGCAAACCTGACCTTGCTCTCAAGCTACGTGGTTCTTCTCAAGGCATGAAGAAACTGTAAATGCTGCTTAGGCAGACCTGTGAGTGTTTTCAGAACTGCTTTTCTGTTCTAGACCTGTGGGCTGAGAGACATGTGCCTACCTTTAGCAGGTGGGTAATAGTATTCATCCTGGTTCTCCAAGTGCTCTTGAAAGTTAAGCAACATCTAAGGGAACTTCCAATCCTGGCTGTAAGTTGAACTTACACTGCTGAAGTATAAGATCATATCCAGGCCTTTTACAAAATGGAGCTCTCTGTGTTTAGAGCAGCAGAGCTAAATTTAAATCCTTACTACAAATGTCAATTGCAAGTACAATTAGCAGGTTATGACGAGGTTGGATATTTGTAATATGTAAATATTGGAGCTGGAAAAGGTGCAGTTTCTCCTTAAGGGAAAGAGTGCCAATGACACATGCTCCTTTCCTTCCCGAGAAATTAAGGAGTGTCTGGGGGAGAGGAGTTGGGATGGCTTTAAATATTTTTGTACTCCCTTCCAAAATAAGTTTATAGTTTCCCCACATACAATTTAATTAAGCCTTCATTTTGACCTTTGTATTGAGCAATAAAAGTTAACTGGGAAAGATGTGGGCAGAAGGAGAGCACAAACAAAGCATGCCCCACGTCAGCCAGTGTGAGAACTGTTTCTGTAACCAAAACTAATGAGATCATCAGGACAAAAGCAACAGCCAAAGCATTTTCAATTATTACTAATATTTTTCTTCCTCGAGCCAGTTTATATTTTTCCTAATTACGGCTTTGAGCTGTGGCGTGATATTTAGCAGATGCCTTCAGCGCTTGGCGTGCTGATCACTTGCACACTCCAGACTGGCAGGGGCACCTGATCTTTGAAGTCTGGAGCTCACATTCATCTTTACCCATAAAGGTCAGCCCCGCATTCCTCGCATCCCCCAAACTCCCATTAAGTTTAATAGGAGGTCGGAGCATGTGAGGCATGCGGTGTCAGGATCGCTCTCACTCTTCCTGATATTGCCAGTGAGGCATGCACACAATTTCCAAACTTAGCTAATTAATTGCACCATACAGGGAAGGCAGAAGGCTGTCACAGGGCTTTCGAGTTGTTTCTTTTATTACAGTAAAGTTACAACGAATGTTCCCCAGATTTACTGGGAACATCATGTTTTACAGAGACTTCCATGCTGTGTTTCAGGATATCATGTCAGCTGTGCTGCACTACGTACGAGGTATCTGGCAAACTAAACAAGCATAAACATGCAACCACAAACATGTGCCTAGGACTAGACTAAAAACAGATGTTTCTAGGAAATGTAAAAGATGTTTGGCATGTTTTAAGCTTATACTTTCAGCTTGTCTGCATTTGAAGAAGTCCCATATTAATATAAACAAAATGACAGAACCTTTTCTTGCAAATGACCGATTGATTAATGGAAGTACTGTTGAATCACACAAAGTTTGTTAGCTTAGATTATTTCTTCCCAAGGAAAAGATGGATTGTTCCTGCTTGACATTCACCATAGCAAGAGCTGAGCCAGTTCTACGTGTGGGTTTACTTTTAAACCCAGAACTAACACGGTTGTATTGTGGTTCCTGAAAATCCTGCAGGGCTTGTTATGGCCACCGTATATCAAAAGCCAAACCCCTACAGTGGTAGGTTTCCTTAGAGCAGGACAGCTGAGATCATGTCCTGTTCTCTCTATCACATATATACAGCATTCAGATGTATATGGACTAAAAGATTGCTTGGGAAAAGGGGAAGGAACTGCCATTTCATGTAAGTGTGGCTTCTAGGCCCTGACATCTCAAACTGTCTCACGGTTGTTCCTGCCTTTTCTTTATTGCATTTGAATTAGTTCCTGAAAGTTCCAGCCAATGTTGTTTCTTTAGGAGAGTGGGTATGGCTCTCAGATGGAAGAATTTGCATCCAGAATGCACAAAATGTGCAAGGAAATAAAGTAGTTCTCTCACTGGTCCACAGCGAGTGGCAATCTGCCAAAGATCACAGAGTTTAATAGAGTTAAAACCTGGACATAGATAATCCTAGGCCAAATTTATGATTATCCCCTCCACTCATTATTTTTAAAAAAGAGAAACTTCTTAAAAAGAGAAATGGAAAGATCTAGAATCGAACTGGAACACATCAGCTTAGCCCCATAATCTTGTCCCACAGATCTTCTGGAAGGGCTGGCCTGAACCTAATGACACTCAGGAGTTCAGTGGGGAGAATGGTCTGTGCACTTGAAACTCCTGGAGTTCTTTCTTTTTCTGGTTAAAGATTTTTTTTCCCTCCTAACACCAGGTTTCCTTAAAAAAGTGTGTGGGGGAAAGACGTCTCTGGACACCACATTCTCAGGCTGAAATAGGAAATGGTAGAACAGTAGAACAGTATTCAGAGCTGTGCATTGTCCCTTCTTCTGGCTCCACAAAGCATACATAGCCCCCACCTTTCACTGCTGGTGTTACACAGATGACAGTAACAGACTCCAGAATTTGGAGAATTTAATCACGAGTTATCATAGTTTAGGAGTTCTCTCATTCCCATTTCCACAGCATTCCTGCTTCAATTTGTCTGCTGCAGCTGTAACTGGAAATAATTAGTGCTGGTCTTAATGTCAAGATAATGGATTATTTGGAAATTGTTGGTACATTTTATGGTGACAGCATTGTTTTGCAATTTCAGAGCTTCTTCCTTTGAATATGTAAAAGTAATTTCAGCTTTTGCTACCCGAGGTGATAAAAAGCTAATAATAACACTGCAGCATCTACTGTAATTTAAGAGCCTGTTCCACCAAGTTGCACCTAGCTTTAATTTTCTTATGAAGCTGTCAGCCAAAACCAAGCCTGTGATCGAAGGGAAATTTATCAAGCAACTGAGCTCCAATGTGGAGAGTAACTGCAGGTGCTGACCAGTTCACTCCAGCCCTGCATTATGAGTGTCATTACACCCATGATGAGGCATTCAACATCAAGGCATTAATTTGCTATCGTAGATGCTGACAGTCTGTCTTTTCAAAGCACAGTGTTTGCATGGAAGTCTAGAAAGAAATGGACAGGTCTGACTTGATGTAATTAACGTGGGGAAAGCAGAAATAAACAATCTCTGCTGCTTTTGTGTCCCCAAACAGCTGGATTGAAAGTCCTCTCTAGCAGCTCCTGGTTAAAACTGATGGAAACGTGTCCAGAATCCCCACATTGTGGGCACGGTGGATTGATGAGCATGGATTCTCTGCTGTCAGTGCCCTGCTCCATTAGAAACCAGGCTGCTGTAATTAACATTTACAGGACTGCTCTGGCAGATCTCCCTGGTTTGTTTTCATTCAGCCTCCCCTCCCAGGGGCAGGACCTGTCTGGTGAGAGGATGTGCAGCCTTAGGGGCACTCAGGCTGTTGGGCAGTCACAAGCGCAGTGCCTGACGAGCAGAGGTGATTTACCACCACAGAGAAAGGACTGAGCTCAAACCAGACCAAGAGAAGGACAAACATGGAAGGAGGTTTCTGTGAAGTAGCTGAACTTGTTCCTGCCTTAGCAGGACAGTGGAAAACAAGAACAGATCAAAGCAGGCCCTGCTGGTACCACTCACTAGAGAGCAATAGCGTGAAAGTACACCAATAAATAGTTATATCTTTGATAATCCCTAGCAGCAGCAAACTGCAAATCATTTGGCCTAGGAAGGGGGAACTGACAGCTCAGGTGCCAATATGACTTGGCCTTCTGTCTGATGACCTGGTAATAACCTGAAGAAATGATAATAGCATTGTTCTGCCCCGGTCTCTTTGCTACCTCCGATTCAGGTGTACTTTATGTGACTGAATGCATTTGAAAGGCACAATCAGCCCTCACTGCAGGGGAGGTTTCCTGTTCCTAAATGGACAGTCCTAGATGTCAGTGACGGTTTTGGTTCTCCTGTCATCCCAAGCTGGTCTCTCTGAGGAGCAGTATTGATCCACAGAGGTATTTATGAGTAGCTGGGTGCCGTCAGAGCACGCGCGTTCCTGGGCAGCAATCTGCAGTCACATCTCGGAGGTGAAGATAATCCTGAACACTCTGAACAGCGAGGTCAAGTCATTTTCATTCTGTGTTTTGTTTATACTGTCAAGATGTGAATTTAGCCGCAGTTAACATAGAGGAGAGTTCAGCTGAGGAAGTGGACTCAATCCCCTGCACTGGCTGAGCTGTAATCACGGGGCCTGGAGGAGCTCAGTGACCCCAGCAGACCTGTCCTCGGCAGGAGTCCCGAAAGGCTGCTCAGAAGGGCTGCTTTGGCAGGCAGCTGCCTTCACTAAGCACCCTTCTTGGCAGCACTTGAATATTCTCACTGAGAGCCTGGGTGAGGGAACAGCACAGCCACGACTGCAGGGGTGGTATCACCACTGTGGTGCAGTGCTGAGTAAACAGCACAGAGCAATATCCATGTGCCAGTGCCCAAAGGCCATCCCGTTGTCAGAGAGCTCAGAGAGTTTAACTGTGCCATTTCTGGAAAGGAGAGAGGGACTGATGGGGGGAGGAAGTTTCTAGTGATGGAGAAAGCTTCTAATGGGCAGCCATAAAGCCTTTAAAACACAGAAGGTAAACAGGAGAACAGACCAGAGCTGTGGGGTTTGTGGGTGGCTTTATGAAGTCATGCTCCGGGGGCTGGATTCATGGGTGCTGAACATCTGGGGTTTGCTGTGTTGAGACTGAAGTTTCATCTCTGTGCTAGTCTTCACACTAACACTTTTTTCTTTCCTAGCGTGATCGGTACTTTTTTGCCTTTTGAATGTCAGTAGTAGACTGAATATAACCATCTCTGACTCAGAGAAAAAGATTGAAGAGGAAAAACTCATTTAACTCAGAGTCTCTCAGCCAAAATCGTGGAGTGAGTAAGCAACAGGAACACTGAGGAAACTGGAATAAAACAGGAAATCTTTACACTGCTGAAATTTGTGCCTTAGAAACCAAATAGAGGATTGAAAGAGATTTTGAACTGAACCGAAAGTTAAGCTATTTTTATTTGTTTTTAAGACAGGAAAAAACAGAAGATTATTATTTTAAATGAAATGCCAGTTTTGCACAATTAGATCCCAAATTAGAATTGGCCATGAATGGCATCGGAAGATCCTCTGCTGTGAAGACAGAGAGAATTCAGAATGGAGTGCTTCCCCTGGAAAGGCAGAATTTTCTAATGTATTATTTAACGCTTGTTATGCAGTGCATTAAGCAGTCACTGGAAGGAAAGCTTTTAAAAACCAACAGTCTCTCTGATAGCATTAAATCTTGCCTTAGATTTCTGTTAAAGTCAATAGTAAGAAAATAAACGAATTAATACATTTCAGTCTGTCCGATTTATAGACGCCAATCAAGTTACAATGCTGGACATGGCCAGCTGAAAGAGGGGAATAGATTTACCTGAGAGAGGTCTTAATTTAATCAGCTGGCCCCAGAGAGCTGAAGTCAGCAGGCTGGGATGATATAAGAGGCAGCAGAGAAATAGTGCCTTTCCTGCAGTTGCAAAGGAGAGTGACAGTGATGGAAAGGACTCGAGGCAGTGTCAGAACACACCTATTTCCATGATTTATTCTTAATTTACTTTAATGACAGTCTGAAGGTTGTCCATTTTTCTTTAAATGTCCTCAGAATACTGATATTTTCTAAACATTTCTAGCCTGCTTTTTCTCCCCCTCCTTTCTGTGAGCTCCACTGCAAGCTGGAATCACAGAGGAGCTCTGCCTGCACTTTGCCATAAAGAATTTGGAGCACAATGTCAGGATACCCTTTTCCCAAAGTATGCCTTAGTCCCTCTTGAGTCAGGTGTAGGAATCGCACATTCCTCCAGAATTAATGTTGATATTATGGTAAAATGGAGGAATTCACTGCATTTCTTTTACAGTTTATTCTGGCAAAAGAACAATGTGTGCTTTCCCAATACAATAGCTCATTTTTAGTATCAAGTGAATTTATTGATGGTTGTTCAGAACTACTGACGTGCAGACAATGATCTCAGATTGCATTTACATTTCTGGAATACTTTCCATCTTCCCAGTTTCTGCCAGGAACTTGCTTCTGTGATTCAGAGTTTTCATTTTAAGATTGGACTGCTGTTTCATCTGCATTACAAATCCCTGCCTTTCGCTTTCTTTTGTATGTGCGCTGCATTCATTAGTATCACAAATCCTTTAAACTTGGACCTGAACATTTATTGTTAATTATAAATTCTTCCAGGTAGGCATTTGTTCTTTCCAAGCACTCAGGTATGCTTTTCCAGATTGACTATAAAATCATCATCCCTTCAGCAGATGAAATTGTTTGTTTGTTTTTTCTCCACAATGCCAATGAGAGGGTTTAAGGGCAATGTGGTCTCGGTAATATTTGCAAATAGCTTGGAAATGTCTTCATAACTGAAGATTTATTATTTTCTCCCTTTAAAAGAAAATCCATGCTTTTGCAATAAAGGACTACTCCTACTTTCTTCTGAATCCAATTCTTTATATGAAAATACATGGAATGGCATCAAAATGTATCTGGAGTGAGAAGCCTTCCAGTGCTTAAAGGAGACTTACAAAAAGCGGGGAGAGTGGCCCTTTACACGGGCAGACAGTGAAAAGGATGAGGGATAATGTTTTTAAATGAAAAGAGGAGATTTAGGTTAGATACTAGGAAGAAGTTCTGTACTCAGAGAGTGCTGAGGCCCTGGCACAGGGTGCCCAGAGCAGCTGTGGCTGCCCCTGGATGCCTGGCAGTGTCCCAGGCCAGACTGGATGGGGCTTGGAGCACCCTGGGACAGTGGAAAGTGTCCCTGCCCGTGGCAGAGGGTGGAACGAGGTGATCTTTAGGGTCCCTTCCAAACCAAACCATTTTGGGATTCTGTTAATCCAATATCCAGCCTCCTGGAGCAACCCAGCAGCCTGGAGGGTGTTTGACTGCAATGTGTTATAAAAGCACTCAGTCCTGACTCTGCGTTTTAAGGGAGGAGCTGGTTCCCAGCCCAGGTGAAACTGCAGGTACTTCTGTGAGAGAAGATCGTGTTCTGAGCCCAGCCACTGCAATGCAGAATACCTAATATTCTGCTCAGGCTGTGTCTGCAAGGAGCCAAGGAGAGCCAGGCAGGCAGAGAAGACTTGTTGAGCACAACAGTGGGTGCTGAGCCCAACTAAAACATGAGTACAAGTGCCCCATCAGTCTATCCATGTTTCAGTTATCTGAGTGAGTGTACAAAATGTTCCAGCAATATTTTAAAGCGTTCAAGCACTGTTTAAAAGATGTGTGAATAATCTCATGCTTACTTTCGTGTTTTCAGATATACTCAAGGACAAGAAAACCCATCCAGAAAACAGAAATGAACCAAAACCAACCGTGAAAAAGATTGACACCACAACCACCACAAGCACTGTCAAGTCATCCTCCAAACACAGTGTAACTGGAAGTGGGAGCAGCGCAGCCCCGAGTCCCTCCCTTGCTGTCCTGGCAGCACTGGCAGTCGTGTGGCACTGTCCCCTGTAGCTGCATTGCCCTGCAGATGCTGTGCTAGTGCTCCTGTTCACTGTCACCGATACCTGCAGCCTTACCCGACCGGAAACAAATGGAAATGGCTCTTTGTTGATGTGATTTGTTTGGAGAAATAAAAAGGGAAATGCTGGAGTTGGCAGATACCAAGTGTCATCCCTTACAATGTCTGAAGATAGCCTTTGGCAAAGCCCACCCAAGGTACAGCAAGGGTGATCACAAGGGTCTGAGTACCTTAAGTTATGGGGTAGAAATACCTGAAAACACAGAAATTGTGTATGTGTGTGTTACTGTTTTTATCGATTTCATTTGCTAGACTCTGACTGGCTGTTGTTTATTTGTTTAATTTTTCTGGTAAGTTATATGAATGGTCGGTCTTCAAATTCAAGGCAACCCATACTTTGTTTTCTTTAGTGAACAGTTAACAAGCTGTGCTGCAGCTCACAGAATCACAGAACCTTATGGGGTTGGGATGGCCCTTAAAGGTCATCAAGTCCCAGCCCCTGCCACAGCCAGGGACACCTCCCACCAGCCCAGGTGCCAGCTTGCTCCCTGTACAGTGAGTGCTCTCTACCAGCTTGAGGAAATTCCTGAGTGGCCAAGGAGATCAAAACATGTTTGAAACTTCTTTACACTCCTATTGTTTAGATTGTAGGAAGCAACATAAAAACATATGGTGTGTCTAATATATCAGTGTAGTTGCCTTAACTGTGGAAAAAATAGAACCACTTTGTTTACTGAGGGACATAGATAGTGAGTTTCCCTGCCCCACAAAATGTCATTACCAGATGCTTAAGCATATGCTCAAGGCTTATTGGATGAATGTCCAGCAAAGGGAAACATAAATAAACATAATAATGTTTTATCCACTTGAATGCAGCTCTGTACAGAAAAAAAAAATTAAAGGAAAAAAAAGATTATTCAGTTCAAACTTACTTTGCCTATGAGATGTTACATAGAAACCAACTTAAGTTTTCCATAAAGGTCCCAGAGATATAAATTATTGGGAACGCCCATTAGACACTAACTAGATTTTGTGCATTATGGATCTCTGAAATCAACTGTTTCATAAACTGTGTATTATTTAATTACATTTAATGTTTAAAATTTTGTATCACGTTAGGTGTAAATGTAAAACATTCTGAAATCTAGGACATTCTCTGTTATTCTTCTCTTAATTACTACCCTAGAAAATGTCAAATGTGCATTATATTACAACGCTATTTTTTTTAAGTCAATGATACATTGATGCATTTTAACTTTTTGGATGAAAAAGTATTATACTTACTTCTAATGGGTTAAGAGTTAATGTGTGTTTTCCAACAACTGTTTACAGTGCCATTGAATATGTGTATACAAACACAACTGTATGAATACAGTGATTAATATGATAAATATATGAAACATTAGAATTGTTATATTTACTACATTTCATAACTATTACAACCGTTTAATGGCCATTTTCATGTTGTAGACTATTCTTATGTACAGTTTTGTAAGATTTAATGTAAAACACTTGCCTCTGGTTTTTTGTAAAACATCTCTTTGATACTTGGCGTTACCCAATCCCTGAGGTTACTCAGAAGAAGAGCCCTGTATCTCACTAAGCAGCTGCAGGCATTTTATTGGCAGCTTTGATTACAGAGGCCTGACTCCCAGAAGGTGCCATGGGCCAGGCTTACTGCTGGGTGTCACCACACAGGAGGGGACAACAGCACAGAACAAGCAGACAATCAGTGAACAGAGGCTCACTACACTTGCACGTTTCCAGACAGTACCAGTGAATATATCTAATTGTGTTTGCAAAGGTGGGGCTTGAGTTTTCCAGTTTTGGTTCCTAGATCTTTGTAACATAAAGGTATAATCAGAACCATGGATGCACCCAGCTGCAAAGGCTGTACTTCTAAAGTGGCAGCAGCCACTTTATCTTCTAAAAGATAATTTGATTTTAATGTTGAAACAAGGAGATAAAATGGAGAAGATATATTAATATCAAGTGGTTTATATTTTAACTCTGATTTTTCACAATGAGATGGATATTAATATCCCTAAGGAATGTTTCCCAGTCTGGTCAGTTTTCCCACAAGTATTTAAATAGCTGTCCTGTGTTTTCCAGGGTTTGTGAGCTGCACCAGTCTATGGAACCATAATTAAAAATGCTGCTTCTTGTATTCATTCTCGGTGCCCTTTGGAAAAGTGCTGTGGAGGTGTGCAGGTCTCACCCCTTGAGCAGTGGAAGGACTCTGTCATGCCTGGCACTCAGAGAATCCTGCCCTGTGATGGCTGAGTCAGGCAGGAGCTCTCTGTGCACACACAGAAATGCACCCCGGGTGCTCACAGTCCCCACCTGCCCCCCAGCTCACACAAGCCCTGTGGCTTCCCTGGAGCAGTTCCTGGTGCTTGCCAGCCTGACTGCTGATTTGTGTTCTCACGCTCACAGTGCTCAGTCTTCACTCAGGCACTGAAAGTGCCCGTCAGGATTCCTATGGCTGGAGGTTTCAGGGCCCGGCTCCAGTCCTGCCACAGTCAGCTGTGCAGTTGCAGTTTTCAGGTTTTTCTCCTCTGCAGAGAGGGAACTCAAACAGCCAGAGCCAGGTGTGTTTCTGAGCTCTGTTCTGGAACAGGTTTGAGCAGCAATCTCATCTCACCAGCCATGTGTTCAGCTGCAGCAGAAAGAGCTGCAAAAGCCCGCAGGAGGCAAGTATGCCATAATTCACCCAGGGAGGAGTTTGTTGTTGCTAAATGTCATCATTTTGCTAAACAGAAACCTCTGAAAAATCAAGGGTTTGGATTTGGGGATTGGTTGGCGAATATTTGTATTCATCTCTCAAGCTAAACAAGATAACCCTTTAAAAGTTTCTGCAACAAAACACAAGAAGTTCAAATTGTGGGGTGAGATAGAATCAGTTATTTCATTGGACTCAACCAATATTTTGGTAAGACACGACTTGCTGCAGAATGAGGGAAGAGGGCTCTACATCAATTAGTACATTTCATGCAAAAACACTTCTACACTGTAAGACAAGTACTGGTCAAACCAGCGTGAAATATGTTCACAGTGAGCATCAAAAATGGTGCCATTTTAAAGGGCAATACAGTTTATTTTTACTGGTGGTTTATGATGTTTTTTTCCCTCAGGATCAGTTGTATTTACATATTTTAAAAAGAATGTTTTCCATCAAACAAACCATCTACACCAGCAAAGGCAAAAGCTACTGGCTGTGTCAGATAAAGGACACGTTCATTTTCAGATCAATAAGATACCTGCTTTACAAAGTCTTAGTTTGTTACCCAGGACACTGTAATTATGATGTAATTACAAAGGTCTAAATTCAAAATACTTTTGAACTTGTCTGTGTAATCTCAGTGTAAAATAAGGTACCAGTCTAAGAGCATTGCTGTAGCCTTGCCTAACAGTTACGAATTGTATTTAGCCACTGCTTTCTGATTGTTTATTGTTTTGCTATGACTTTCTTTGAGTATTTTGCTGTGCCCACATTTCTGAATGCCAGCATTGGAAAGTAACTGCTGTCATACATTTGTGAGTAAAATCAACGTACAATTTTCTGTTGGGAGTGATGCAGGCTTTTTACCAAATCAGACAAAGCTGCCACGGGTACAGTGTCGGTTCTTAGTGTTTCACTGCTCTTCAGGCTCTGTGTTCTGCAAGAGGCTCAGGTCTGTGGGTCTCCAGTGCCCTTCCTGGCTGTGAAAGCACCAGGGGAGGATGGGCGTGGGTGGGCAGAGGCGTGGGTGGCTGCAGGGTGCCCGGGCACGGCAGCCTCCAGCTGGCTGCCCTGAGCCCAGTGTTCTCAGCTAATTTCAAGCAGCTTTTACACCTCTCCAAATCATCTCTTGGAGTCTGGCCAGGCAAAGAGCAGCAGAGAATCAAGAGACTGCACTTTCAGACAACTTCACAGCCACCTGCTAGGAATTGGACTTTCTTTGCAGTTTAGATGCTTTGCACAGTCTGGCCTCTCGCACTCTTTTCTGCCTTGCACATTTCAGTGCTGTGCCCTGTTTTCTAGTGCAACTTCATAATTACATAAGGAACTGTGATTCTGATCTCTCAGTAATGAACCTTTTGAGGTAAAAATGTCTGTCAGAGCTTGATAAGGGCACACAAATGATACTGTCCAGCTGCGTTGACTTCAGAGGCTCCGTGCGTGGGTATCTGGCTGTGAGATTCACATCTCTCTGATCTCTTAAATCAGATCTGTGATTAAAACAGCCCTATTCCCTTTTGAAAACAAGACTGCGACACAGAGAAAAATTTTAAATTTGACTCTCTCATCCTGTATGAGTCTTCTCTGTGTTGTCCTAATGGATGTTGTGTACAGACCTGATTTATATTAGTCAAGCCTTTTTGCCCATATTTACTGAGATATTCAGTATTGCACATTATTTGGTTTCAGCGAGGTCTATTCAAGTGAGAAGAAACACACATTGAAGTGACATACTGAGCAGGACAAAAAATCCAGAAAGTTCCCACATTCATGCATGGAACTCGTCATATCAAACAGAGTTTACAGTCAAAATTTCCTAGCTAGTATGGTGTCAAAGGGATTTCAGCTTTTTATTTTAAGCTGATAAGCAGTCTACCCATTTTAAAGTGGAAATCAGTTGATACACATACTTTCTTCATGTCTCCTCATGTGATCAAGTTTAGATCTGTAGGTGACATTCTCTGTCTTGCACACTGAAAGTGCCTAATGTTACCACTGGCCATAAGTACAAAGCATTTATTTTCATTTATAGCATTTCACTACTCTCAGTGCTTCTTGTAATGACATATGGCATCTGTGTCAGTGAAAGTGAAACATCTTCCAGTCAATGTCATTACTCTTCTGGCATGTGTTCGTCAAAAAGAACACAAGTATATCTTCCTCTCATTACCTCAGAAGTCTGGAATTACTCTCAATACTGAATTCTCTTCTGTTTTACATTGTCACTCTCTAGATAACTACATTTCAATTGTATTAAATATTAAGCACCAAAAAATAAATACTGGGGGAGAGATTGTAATAAGCAGAGAATAAATACAGAAAAGATCCTGCATTTAACATAGAGAATACTACTAGAAAAGAAATCATCCATGGACTAGAAAAATTTTTCAAGTCCCTCTCCCTTCTGCAGGTTCATGCCCATCCCACCTTCACACAGCACAGCAGGAAGTCTGTGCAGGAACCTGGTACAGAATTCAGCAAAGTGAATTAAAGCTATTGCTGCACAGTGATATTTCCAATATCTTGCTTGCAGTGGCTGTCCTTTTGCTGTTTGCAAGGAACGGGTTCCAACTGCACGTGCAGCTGCTTCAGTCCTTACTCAGGAAGCAGCTGCAGTTGCTGCATCTTTCAAAGGAGGCTGCTGGACAGACCATGATGCAATATTTTTGTGTCATTCCATGTCACTGTCCTTAAAATAGACTGGTTTAGGCATTCTGGTCATTACCAACACTACAAGGACTTTCTCCCGTGTAAATCCCGTAATACCCTTCCAGGAGAAGAGCACATCAAAGAGAGGCCACTGGTGCTCTCCTGATGTGCTTGAAGTGTTTCATTAAATACCCACTACCAACCACGCTGGTCTCTTTTTCTCCATGCAGCAAGTGTTAATACCACCTTGCAAAATTATGCTGTTTGCACTCCATCATTTCAATTAATCTTTAGTAAATTACCCAGTATTTTGTAATTATAATACTTGCAGTTAATTTAGTGCCATCTGAAAAATAATTAGTTGCATAATATAAGCAATTAATATTTATTCAGGTTTTTTTCTCTTGCAGGGGGATATATAAATTGTCCTTAGTGGCCTTTTTGTACACCTAATTAGCACCTGTTTGAATTATTCTATAGGGTATGACATTTCATTCGAAAAATAAATGCATTGCTAGTTTTGTGAACTTGCAAATACACAGTTGTAAAATTTACTTTCTGGGGAATGCACAAGCACGTTTTCGTACAACTTCTGGGCTTATGAGCTAGGCTAGGCTTTTGGGCTCTTGCACCTAAAATAGTTACTGACATTTTAAATGCCATTAAAATGGAAGAAGTCTGATACCAATTTCCCATAAATGAGTACAGTATCCCAGATTTGTAGCCTGTTCTATTCAGTAATGAAAAAGGAAAGCAGTAAGACTTCAAGAATATAGATACTAGTGTAATTTTCACATTTCTGCATACGCATATGCAGTTCAGAAGTTGAGAACACAGTGTTAAACTTGGGGAAATTAAACCAGATTGCTTCAATCTTGCAAGGAAGCTTCTAGGTAAATAGTAATTTTCTATTCAAATGCACAGAATACTGAGAAAAATAATTTGATCTTTCAAAAAAGAAGATCTCAAAAAACTGTTTACAATCTCCATACATACAAAATTGAGAAATCAAAAATAAAGGTACTTTTCTGGAGGTATGAAATGTTGGAGCAGACTTTCAGCTCCTATAAATCACTGCAGTTCCTTTGATTTCAGTTTAACAATGTAAATTTACCCTGACATATGTATCTAGCCCAAGAATGGGAATTCCTGCCCATCTTCTTGCAGGTACAGAAAATCAAGAATAACCGCAGGGATTTAAAATTTGTTTAAATTTGCATTGCCCCAGCCACTGATCAGACAGTATCTCATGCCTGTAACACAAATCTGTAAGACCTGGGATGCCCTAGATCTTCTGGCATTTCCCTTTCTAGGGCACAGCAGGGGCCTTTTCCAGAAGCAGTTGGTTCTGCACCTTGTAGCTGGGCTACAAGGACATGCTTATTCTGTGACTATCTCCTAGGGTAGAAATTCTTTTCAGAGAAGATTCACTGATACAGATCAAGCTTTGAGGCAGATCAAGTCTGATTTTTCTGTTTCATGTTAAAACAAGATCCAGGTCTTGAGCTGGTCTCAAAAATTAAGGGAGACTTGTCAAAGAAGACTGATGGTGGCTTTGATGTCTTCAGGGAAGCTTACACAGCAGAGGGGTGAGCAGCTGTGTTCTGCCTCAGCTGAAGCTTGTGTGTCTTTGCATTCAGTTTCAGGTAAAATGATCCAGGAGTTTCCAGATTAGCAAAATTACAAATTTGTGAGTTACTGTAGCCTGATGTTTATAGTGAATTAATGAAATTTCTTCCTAAGCAGAAACAAACATTATTCTGTATTATGCTAAACAGTCAGCTTGGAAGGAAACTAAAGCAGGATGTTAGGCCTCACATAGATTCCCCTAAGAGGGCGTGGGTTTGGTGCAAGTGTCTGGTTGTCATGGAAGAGCACAACTACCCTTTAGTTCTGTTTGGGGCTGGAAAAAAGCTCAGGTTTGTGGCTCACAGGTGACAAACCATGTGTAGGCAAAAGCTGCAGACAAGTCCACCAAGCAGTTGGGCAGTCAGTGGGGGGCTCATTGGAAAATGAGAAGATGCATTTAACTGACTTATTTGAGCTTTTGCATTAGGGTTGAAACCTCCTCCCATAACACTGCAGCTGCAGATGGGAGCTGGCTATGGGAGCAGCAATACTACAGAAAATGTTTATTGTATCCCCCTTACTCCAGGGAGCCCTGTTGGAATAAAAATAGAAGCCAGTACACCAAACCTGGCAATTTGTGTTGCATAATACAGCTACTTACTGTTCTTTGGTATCAGAAGTAACACAGCATGAATGTTTACACTACACTGGGATGGAAACTCGAGCAAAACATGTGCTTTGCCATTTAGCTTTTTAAATAACTGGTTTATTGCCTACTAGTGTTAGTTCATTTGATCTTACAAGAATTAATAGGCTGTTCCATTTGTGTCTTACATTGGTTGTATCTTGGGTATTTTAAGTTCCAGAATAGATTGGTTTTGCCCTAAGGTGTATTCAAGCTCTAATACATACTCCTATTTCCCAAGCACATGCTTTATTTGCAGCATATCTGCTTATATTTTTATTGCATAAATTTGTCAATTTTCTTCAGTTTGTTTTCAGCATTGAATACGATAAAGGCAATTTAAAGAAACAGTCTGAAAACAATGTCTTAAAAGGAGAACAAGACTACTTTGAGAAGTTAAACAGCATGATTTGTAAAAGACAGTGAACTGTGACTGGGAACAAAAATAAATACTCCACAGCAGGAAATTGTTGTCTATTAAAATTTCTGTTCTTTCCCTCTGAGTGTTTTTCATCACCAGTGATGTAAGCTTATAAAATCTTAAATATATTTTAATCTGTTCAGATGATGCTTTCACTAAAGGATGCAGACCTTGGGAACTGGTGAGGAACTCAGGATTTTGGCCATAGCCTGGCAAGGAAAGGTCTGTCTCTTCAGCACATAACTACGTTATTGTTCTTCCTTTCTTGAAATAAGCACAGTCAGGTGTTACCTGCTCTCCTGGGAGCTCTCAATACCCCTGAGGAGATGCAGTACTTGCAGTGATCTCCTGGGTAAAGGCACACACCTCCCACAACAGGTAGGGCTTTTCCAAAATATTTCCATTCCTACATAAACAGTCAGAACTGAGTTGTCTATTGGCAGAGTTCTTGCAATAACTGTTAAAAGCCTTTCCCCTGGTTTTGACCAGGAGCATGTTACTCTGTCTTCATACAGGCCAGTGTACTAGAAAAGGGAACTCCCTTCTGTCAGCTTCTGTTCTCATCACTTGTCAGGTGCAAACTTTGCATTTTCCTTCATTTGGGCGGGGGAGGGGGGGGGTGGGGAGAGGGAACACAAACTGATTTTTTTTTTTTCCAGATCTCTCTACCTAAAGTGATACAGCAGAGACCTTTGCTGTTACAAGCATTTCTTAAAGCTCATTTCCAACAGCTTCTCTTCACTGCTCTGTCAAAACAGATGGTTTTTTCCTGCTTAGAGGTTGGTGGGAAAGGTTTTATCTCTTTTACTTCCTGTTCTGGTACTATTGGTTGAAGACTGTAGGAGAGACCACTGAAACACAACAGTATCATGAACAAAATGTTCCCTGATTGTCATTACATGTGTGCCTCCTGTCTACCTACCCATTTTTTCTTAGTTGATTTGTTTTTTGATTGCATAATGATTTGCATATTGCCTCCTAAAGCATCTATGACTCCAGCTGTCCCTGAGTCTTTCAAAATGCTTCCTGTTTGAGGTCCAGGAATTGCATACAGCTCATCCCACCATGTGTGGAGAGTGCTTTTTGCTAATATATTCGGGTTTGACCCAGCTCCAAAGATAATAGCCGACAGCTCTTCTCTGCTGATACTAAAGGGATGCTTGTTCTCTGAAGTGCTGCCTCATAAAAGCCTTTTAAGGATTTCACATTCATCCTCTAATTAAGCAGGTGTCTAAATCTGCAAAGCTGCTTCATTCTGAAATCCAACCTGCCTCCACTTCAAAGGTTGTTGTTTCTTTTCCCAAAGATGCTTTAAAATTGCTTCTTTGACACTTCAAATTTGTAGGGTTATTTAAAGGCTTTGCTTCTCACCTGATTCTGTACATATTTTCCAAATCAGATCTGATGAGGTGCCTCAAGGACATTCTCTAATAGTGGTGCCGGAGTTCATATCTTTAGCTGAAGATCTTTAATTGCAGTGAGTAACTGGCTCTTCTGCTCAGCCTAATGACAGAGGATCCATTTCATGCTCCTCCCATCAGAAATCTAAATCTTTCCTCTTTAGTTTTTTTTTGTTTGTTTTTCTTGTTGTTGTTGTTGTTTGGGGTTTTTGTTTGTTTTTTGGTTTTGTTTTTTGTTTGTTTGTTTGTTTTGGGTTTGTTGTTGTTGTTGTTGTTGTTGGGGGGGGGGTTGGGGGTGGTTTTTTTGTTTGGTTTTTTTTTTTTTTTTCTTGTTTGGTTTTAGTGATGAGCTATATGTCAGTTTGGCTTTGAAACATCTAGAACTGGTCATACCCAAGCTCTGGGTAAAAAAGAATGCATTTACCCTACCTTGTCCCAGGGGTTCCAACATGGAACAGCTCCAAATACAAGCAGTGACTTACCAGAACCATGTTCTGCTTTATGCTACTGAGAGAGGCACTGTGACTTCAGTGTAGGAAGTCTTCCTACACTTGAGTTTTACATATGAAAATAAGCAGTCTTTTTTTGGAAAGAACGCCTGTGAAGTCATGATTAACTCAGGAATCCAGCATGAACTACCACCATCCTAAAAGAGCAAACTGAAAATACTTCTGCTTGTGTAAGAAAAAGACAGGTTTTATTTGCATTTATTATGTCCTCAAGGAGACTCAGAGTTAACTTTAGAAGAAACAAGGAATTCCAAAGGAAGAGAAACCCATGTCCTACACCTACAGGATTATGTCCTACAACCACAGACTACTACTTTCCCATCTTGCATGTTTTCAAGAAAACAACAGATGGATGAAATGAATTTGCCAGAGCAAGCAGAAGGAGATTACACCAGATGTGAGCCCTGCTCCCTCACAGCGGTTACTCTGTGCTTTCTTGTGGATTTTTGGCTCTCCAAGGTAACACCTTGCACCTGAAAACCCCCAGAGAAAACAGATGACTCAGTCCTTATGGAGTTGCCTCCCCTGGTCCCACAGGCATTGTACTCCAATCCCAAGGGGGTAAGGACACAGGGTGTCACAGCAGGACCCCATGTTTTGCCCCAGGGTTCTTGGTGACTCCCATATCATGCTGCCACTCGCTTTTTTAAGGTACCTGCAGACAATCCTATGTATGCTCCACAGGTAGCCCACAGGGCATGAAGAAAAGAAGAGTTTCTGCTGACCTTCCTCCACCCAGGAGCAGGAAGGAATGAATTATGCCTGAGACAACCCTTCAGTTTGGGAGCTATCCTTTAAAAACTAAAGGCCTTTTTTTCATACGACTCATTATTTGTTGATTCAGGCAAGTGCTGGGGCAGCAGGGGGCTGCTCTCTTATCCTGTTGCACAAACTGTGTCAGTGCCTGCCCTCTGTTTTCTCAGCCACAAGTGGGTAGACTTTTCTAGCTGCAAAATCAATATTTTTCATTACAGAGTAACTTGGTCTGCAGAACTAGAAAGTATCCTGGTCCTGCTGGGTCTAAAATGTCAACAACCTCAGATCTTTCAGGAATTAGAAACTTCTAAGAGGGGCAGTGTCTTTGCTTTTCCCTGGAAAACATCCATGGTACGCACACACCTGGTACGCACTGCTGTGTTCCTCTGGTCACAGTTTAGAACTTGTCTTCTCAGTTCCACCTTAAACTGGATGTACAGTTCTTGAGACACATTTGGTGCATCAATCTCCTCAGGGCATTTCTTTAATTTAAGGAAAGGTGCAGAGACTCCAATTAACCTCAGATGAAGAGCCCCATAGTTCATTGTCCGTCTGGGAAAATGAACCTCAGGGAACAGCACTCTTATATTGCATGTCAGAACCACAGTGAAAACTCATGTTTTTAGCTCCTACTCTGGCATGTAACCTATTAGAACAGTGTGAACAAACAAGTTCATTAACCTCCCAGAGCCTTAAGGTTTTTTCCATGCAAAAAAGAAATTATATTTGCCATGGGTGAAATCTGGGGGGAAAAAGAAAAACAATACAATTTAAGAACATCAGCATGTGCTAACGTTCTACACAGTGGTTACTTCCCTTTTTTTACAGCCAGAACAGGAATTCTTAGGGATAAATGCACTGATAAACACTGACTTTCTGATGTTACTCACAAGAAAATGTTCCTATCCCCAGATAGGCAAGTAACTAAGAGTAGCTGCTTGTTTTGTCTGAACAGTCAAAAGCACAAGGCTGATATTTGTCCAGAGCAAAATGAGCTAATAGGGATATGATTCCTCCTGCTGGGTGCTCCCTGCTAACTCCTGGTCACTCATCCTTGGGCAGAGCAGAACCTACAAGAGGGCTCTATCCTTACAGAAACACATGGCAGCACACAACAACAGCAAGATTCAAACCTGAATTGGCTGAAAAACCTATCTGTCATTGTCATCTCCTTTGCCCCAATAAACAGCTATATTCTACACCAAGGTTCCCAAAACTACTTTACTGATACTGTAGTAAAAGGTGGGTCCAAGATGATGCAGAGCAACCTAAAGGGTCGTTCTCCCTTTACCTTTTTGTCATGCTGGCAGCCAGGAGCCATCTGCAGCCCTGCTGTTACTCAATACTCAGCTCTGCCTCAGAAATTAGGTTTGTCTTGAAGGTGGACAGACCAGCAGGAGTCTTGGACTATTATCAATTTCTCTTTCCATGTATAACCAACAAGCTGTGCAGAAACACCTGTATGTACCTGCAAGTTTCTTCAGGTCCTTTTGTGAGAAAAGCTGGTTCATCTAACAGACTCCAGACTGTTGGCTCACACAGCAATTTCAAAAGGAAAAATGTATTAAATACAAAAATAATAATGCCCCTAAACAAGTGGAATAAGTCTCTCAGTGAAGAAGTTAACCAGACACACCTGAGCCTCCCATACCTCAGGCAGTCCCTCGGGGTTTGTTCCTGGGCACACCTCTTGCTCCTCAGCAGCAGAGGGCTGTGGGATCTCACAGAAGGTAAGAGCCAGTCGTGCTCACTGCTGCGTGTTCTGTTCTCCTGGAAAGGACACAGAAATCACTTCAGGCCACGCTTTAAACAGCCAAAAGCACAAACCACTCTGGAACATTCCATACTGGCCAGCTGCAATGGGCACTCTTCTGTGGATACCTAAGCTTGTGGTCCTCAACACCTCTGGGACTTATTCCAGGGAAAAAATAAAGACAGAGTATTTCTGCTAGCATTTCTGGGGAGCCAGACTTGGGACACAAGGCTTCAGAAAATGTAAAAGTGGCTGAATTACAGACTCTGGGTTAGATATAAGAGGGCTTATTTCACCATTTACTGAGATGAAAACAAGGCAGTGATCTAATAAATTGATTTCAAGGTGCTTCACTTTAATGATGGTATAAGAGAGTACCTTGTGTTGTCACATGAGCAAAGGTCAGTGAACTGTCAGCCCTCATTACTTGGGCAAATGTTCTTTTGTGAACTCCCAAATGACTTCATGGTACATAGAAATGAGTACATGTCTGTAATGGTTATCTTCAAAAATCAATAAGCATAAAGTTTAGAAAGAAGTTTAGAAAGTTTAGAAAATCAGTAAATGGAAGGAATCATAATTAAAAGGTGCAAAAGAAAAGAAAGGCTTAAAATAAAAACAACAAAACCAAAAAACCACAACTCAAAGAATCCCATGAGAGAAGAGTTAAAGAGTTAAGCATTCCTGAGTGAACCTATGGCCCATCTCTGTCTAAAATACCCTGTCTCAGAAAAGAAGTAGAAAAGACAAAGCTATGAGGAAAGTTCAAAAAACTTACAAACTCATAAAGGAGAATAATGGAATCAGTCATGCATGGTGTATATTTCATCTGCCTCCAGGATTTCACTTTATGCTCTGAATTTGCTGTAACAGTGGATCCAGGGTCCCCAACATCATTGTTCCACTCCATGCAGGGCACATTTTCCTGAACTATTGCAAAACCCCAACCTGGTTTTGATATCCCTTTTGCTTTGTAAACATTTCCATTTCCATTTAGCATGTTGAACTGCCTATCATCATGCTCCTAGATCCAAGCTGTGTTCCAGAACATTTTTCCCCTCATATTCATTGTTAGAAAATCAACAGATATTCATTAACCTTCTGCATGCCATTTACTAATCATTCTGCCTTTACGATGTCCTCCTATTAAAATAATCCCTCTAGATCTCTTTTTCAGTTCCACTGCAAGAGGAGTTTTCCTTCTGCCTCTTATGAGTATTTAGCACCTGCCTTTGAAGGGAAGTCTAGACAGGAGCAAAGTCCTTCGGGAGAGAAAGCACCACCAACTTTTGATACCAGTCTTCAGCCAGGGTCCTAAGTAGGGTCCTGTAGTATGCCCAGCAAGTGTATGGCAGGTGAAATATTCCCTCCCCTAAGCAACAAAAAAAGAAGGGGTGTTTTCCCCCCTCCCACTTTCAACCTATTGCTTAAATTCATCATCACCAAATTCCATATATTGTTTGCCCCAGACTCATCTTCTCTGTCCTGGAGGGGAGTAGAAGGAATAAAATGAGAAAGAGCAGCAGATCATAATAACAGAAGGAAGGAAACTGCACAAAGTCATCCTTCTTCATTTGTGTGTCCTGTGTAGGGAAAAAAACAGACTTGGTCTGAGCAAACTAAGCAGGAAGTTGTAAAATATCATTTGTGGAGCAAAAGGGAGGTTATACTCTAACACCAGAGAAAAGTCACAGGGCAGAAACATTCTCAGATTTTACTCCTGTTATTGACACCTTATATTATATATGAAGGGAAATTATATTATATATTAATATAATATAATTTTATATATTATATTCATATTATATTCATATATATTCATATCATGAATATATTATATTCATATTATATATGAAGGAAAATTCACTATCTGTCAGGAAAATTCACAATAAGCAGAAATATATGAAATTCCTTGTGTTATTGGAAGATAAATATTTTCTCCTAAGACTACTTTGTATTTGATTTGCTTCTCTGTTAGATTCCAGCTTTTCTTTCTTACCTTCCTTGCAGTACAGATTATACAGAGGAACAAATTTATTATTCCACTCAAGAGGCAGTTATGGGTACATTTAACTCATGAGCTGAGGTGAAGGCTCAAGTTCATCTTTAACCCATGCTTTATTGTATAAAGAGTATCTGATAATTACTGTGCTTTCACCAAAGAGAGACTATCTATGGGAGACTGGGATGTGGTGCCTGTTGGACTTTATGGCCTTTGTGCATGATGACTAATTGATCAATGAATAAAACAGATTACACAGTTCTCCAGTTAAGGAATAAGTGGATTTTTTTCCTGTCTGGGACCTAATGACAGAAGAATCCCCAAGAGTCACCCACTAAGGAAGAAACAAGCAGTACATATAGTATAATGATGTGAATTCAATACCCACCCAATTTATTTTAAAATACATCTGTGCACATCCTTTGAAGATATCCTCTGAAAGAAATTCCTTTGTAATCTGTCCTGTTCCACTGGGGTTGGCAAACATCTGTGTGTGCAGCTGGGGAAAAGATAGGGGAATTTATTTTATCAGGTTTTCTCTAGCGAGGTTTAACCCTCCTTAGAGTCTTTCAGCTTCTCTTCCTCTCCTAATGGCTTCCCTCAGACATTTCCTTTTAAGCAGTCCTACTATGTGCAAGATCCACATTTGACTTGGATACTTAATTCAAGCAATTTATACCAAGGGTTATTCTAATGCCAGACAGCTGGACCAAGCCCACTTCCACGTTAAGGCAGATGCATGTGCCCAAACCCCTTTGATCTTGCTTCTCATCTTCCTCCAGATGCACTAATCAACAGCCAGCAGCAAAGTGAAAACTAAATAATATTGGTTTATCTTTTGCTCCTTCAGCAATAAACCCTCTCATTTGCTACTAAAGGCAAAGATAAGCCCTGTAAAGAGGTCAGGAACTCCAGCATCTGTTGCACTGATTTATTCCCACAGGGAATGAAATAATTTATTTGAAGTACCTTATTAGACAGTTGCATCATGTGGCATTTCCTTCTTCTAGAAGAAGATAGGAGATGATGAACACAGACAGGGAAAGAAGATATGCACTACAGTGAGCAGTGGCAAAAGCATTGGGCAAGGCAAAGAACAGGGGAAAGGAGGGTGAGCTGAAGAAACAAGCGGAAAATGATAGTGAAAAAATACTTAGTAAGCTCTAGGCTTGCTGAACTCTTTTCACACAAAATTTCACAAAACCATCAATAAAGACTGGAATACTTAAAAGGTACTTAAATAGAGCAGGTGTACAGACCCTATGGGAGCTTCACAGCAATATGGTTTGAGTCAGCTACATATAAAAAACCCATCTAGAGAGTTTGGCCTATTTGAGCGACTGTCAAGTGGAGAAGAAAGAGGTTGTTTTTGATGATAGTTTGGGGCTCAAATATAGATTAGAAAACAGGCTGGCTTTGTCCCACTCTTCAAAAAGATTGGCTGTTCCCAACGCACAGGTGCCTGATTGGGACATTACACGTGTTTTTGTACACTTTCCATGGGTTCAGGAGAGGACATCTCCCTCCTGGACCTGGCCCACATGTGGAGGGAAAGGCCATGGCAAGTGTTGTCCCCACATGGTGGCCAGCCCCAGGGAACGGGGCAGCACATGGGGCCGGACAGTGCCCAGGTACATGGCCCAAGGGCCCTGGGCTCTGCAGCCCGCTCAGGTGGCCGTGTCCCCCTCAGGGGAGCTCACGAGTCCTGGTCACTGCTGCCAGCTCAACTCCAGCCCTACACAGGCACCCCTGTCCCTGACGGGAGGGTGGAGGGCACACCCTCACCGAGGGAGGGAGACAGGATCAGGGCCGCCAGGCTCGGGGAGCTCATCCCCTCTGCGGGACGCCTGGGGCTCGTTGGGCGCATTATCAGCTCTGCCACCGGCTCTGGTACAGCAGGGTGGATGTCGGTGCCTGTGGGGTGCAGCAGTGCAGTTGTGTGAGGGGTCTGATTGCCCCGGCCAGCTCCGCCTGAGGGGAGATGGGAGCGCCCCGAACGGACAGCGACGGGAGGTGAGGTGTACACCCGGCTCCCGGGGCTGAGGGAAGCACAGCGGGAGCGGCTCCTCCGCCCCGGCCCCTCTGTCCATCACCGGGTTTGCTGGGTTTTGGTGAGTTTAGGTTGTTTGGCTTGTCCTTCCAGCCGCGAGAGCTCGGCCTGGCAGTGCTTCCCGCCCCCTGCGCCGCTGTGCGGGTTTGTTTGGGGCAGGGACACCTCTCCCTTCCCTGCCGCCCCCCTCAGGGCCGCCGGTTCCTCTGTGCCTCGCACCGGCCGCCGCGGTTTGCCGCCTGCACTGTGGGGGCATAGTGTGCCTGTAAGCTCGGCACTAACGGGGCTGTGTCCCTGGGTCAGCAGGGCTCAGGAGGGGCAATGTCGGGGCTGTGTCCCTGGGTCAGCAGGGCTCAGGAGCGGCACTCTCGGGGCTGTGTCCCTGGGTCAGCAGGGCTCAGGAGGGGCAATGTCGGGGCTGTGTCCCTGGGTCAGCAGGGCTCAGGAGCGGCACTCTCGGGGCTGTGTCCCTGGGTCAGCAGGGCTCAGGAGCGGCACTCTCGGGGCTGTGTCCCTGGGTCAGCAGGGCTCAGGAGGGGCAATGTCGGGGCTGTGTCCCTGGGTCAGCAGGGCTCAGGAGCGGCTCTCTCGGGGCTGTGTCCCTGGGTCAGCAGGGCTCAGGAGCGGCTCTCTCGGGGCTGTGTCCTGGGTCAGCAGGGCTCAGGAGCAGCAATGTCAGGGTCACCTCCCTTCGGGGTGCTCGCCCTGGCGGGTTAAAAATCTCTTGCAGGGCCTCTTCCTGCTCTGCTTCACCTTTCCGGTTGTGCTGTTGTGCGCTTCTTCCCTCGCTCTTCACCACAACCCCCTTATTAAGCATGGGTAAAACAGGAACATAAGTATAAAACACTGCATCGTGCGTAGATGAGTTTGAAAGCACTCTTGGGCATGCACTGTTCCAGCTCTAAACCTAACATGAGAAAAGTTCTCAAGTTGTCATGGATCTGGAAGAGGCAATGCAAAATCTCTCTTATACCACATCTCTAATTTCTGAGACCTTTGTCATCGTTTTCTGTCAGTACTTACTGCTTTGAAATGAGAGATCCACAGTGGTATGTGCTGTGCCTGTTCACGGACAGGCCCTTCCTAAAGATGATAAATTCCCAGTAAAAGCAGAGGGGAAGTAAAAGAAAGAGAAAACAGCTTGTGCAAGGTCATGCAGAGGTCACTGGGGGGAAAAGTAATTAATTGTGTGGTTAAAAAAAAAGTTAAAATTCCAGTGTTTTCCACCTTGATTCCCCACATCACTGGCAGTGATGACACAGCAGCGTGTCCAGAATAGATGTCAGTGACATTGTGTCATCACCTAGATCTGGTGTCATGGGCTTGAAGGTTTCTCTGACTAACTCAAATGGTTTTGCAGAAATAGAAATTTTAGGGAAGAGCTACTTGGACTGTGCATGTGCGGGCAAGTGTGGAAAGAAAAGCGATGCTCATAGTTGTGTGTATCTATGTTTTTAATCTGATGGACAGAAAGTGGAAGATAATTTAGAGAGGGATAACCAAAAGAAGTGTAGAAGCTTCCATGAAATTCACACAAAGCTTTCAGTCAAGCAGATTTGTTTTAAGAACCCTTAATGAAAGCTAAAGCTGTGTTATGGAAGTCCAGACAATAAATGAGAACAACTAAGAAAGACTCCACAAATCCCAAGTGTAAAGCTTGTTTTATGGAAATTCACAGAATATGCACCTGGAGATAGCTTCATCCCTTGGTTGTTGATTTGAACCTGAGCAAGACAGAAGAATGAAAATAATTTTATCTCAGACACCCCACAAAAAGTGTAGAATGCCAACCTTCTTCAGTTTGTCTCTTGCTTACAGATCTCCCTGTTTCCATCTCCCGTTTCTCCTCTGCATGCAGACATATACAGAAAATAAAATTAATTAGAGAATTTGTATTTATCTTTAGCTGCAAAGTTATCTTGACTTTTTGAGAGTTAAAGGCAGATTTACTCCTCCACAAGCATCTAAATAATGTTCACTCTCTAGTCCCCTGTCTCTTCATTAAATTTTACTTTGTCAGTTCTTTTTAAAATTAGTCTTAGCAACTCGCCAATGCATTTTTCAACCACTGTGTAAATACGACTGACTTTTAGTAGGAGTGGTGTCTGCTGAAAGGCTACAGAGGCAAGCCTAGAGCCAAAACCACGGTAAAATCCTAACTAATTGGCTGCTCTCTTAATGCATAATCAGATTTCCCATCTCCAGTGATTTTGTCAGTACACCATGCTCACTAAATAATGTTTTAAATCCATTCCCAAATGCTTCATTCACACTGTTCAACATTCCAAGTACCACTCCTCCCACCCATCTGCCTGGCACATGGACTGCCAAACACCTCTCCTCGGTTGGGTCTTTGTGGAGTTGGTGCAAAAAGAGGTGCAAGGAGGCTCTTGCTGGAGTCCTGCACAGCCCCAGGACCACGATGCTGGAGGAGTCAAATCCCCAGAGCTCGCCTTGGAGCCCAGCAGCAGCACCAGGTTTGGTGGGACCAGTGCTGCTCTCTCCCCAGCAGATCTGGAGAGCTTCAGGCTACATGAAGTTCTTTTGCCACAAGGTGATGCATGTCCTTTTCTAACTGTGAAACATACATTTATGAAACTTTTTTTATTATTGTATATTGGACATGTTTTATTCTCATACTTTTCAGCTTCATTTTTTTTCTCTTGTGGTAATCTGAAATTAAGGTAAAAATAAAGTAGCATTATTCATCCAGCAGATGGTCAGTGGGCCACCAACACCGACTGCTTTTACTGACAGCCCTCATTCAAGTAACAAGTGGCCCAGTTACTCGTGGTCATAGGCCCAGGGGCCCAGCAATTGGTTCAAATGGATCAGAAACAGCACACTGAGCCAATCCTTGAATCATCCACTGCTTTATTGCCAGCTTCCTATGGATTATAAAATGAAATAAGGCAAAACTGATCTTATGTTGATGGTTAAGTTCTGCCACTGAGCACTGAAGAGAAGGTTGATAGATCAGCTTTTAAAGATGACTAACCTGGAAATACAGGCATCGTCTGGCAGAGGGAAGTTCTACATTTTTGACTTTGTATTGATTTTGATTGCCAGTGCAAGTACTATTTGAGCAAGAAACCATTCCTCTAGGGCCCTCCACTTAATAGTTATTGTAGCCTCCTTATCCTGTTAAAATGAAGAGAGTGGGATTGCTCTGGGTTGAACAGCTGCTTGGAGTCAATGTCTGTGTCCACTGTTAAGGGAAACAACGGTAGTGAAGGGAAGCAGAAGGCAGCATATCAAAATGATATCCTCAAAGCATTTTCTGCAGATGTCTCAAGAGTTCGGGGGCTATTATGAAGCACAGAAGACATCTGGTCACATTTTTATAGTCTCATCAGTGTATATAGAAAAGTCTCCTCCTGTTTACCTTGTCAGGAGCCACAAAAAGGCTTATATATTTCTTTATATGCTTATTTATCTTATTGCTATGGGAACATACTGATTCTTAACTATCCAAATCAGCTTAATGTGTCGTTAAGTCACCAAGTTCTTTCACTGTAACATCTGACTCTCTCCTGCTTATTTATAGCTCTTCATTGAATCACTTTGTGAAGCAGGAGGCTTGGGGATATTTTTATTCTGTGTTATGGGGCGTGTTGTCTTTCATCTGCGAGCGCTGTGAAATCACCCTTTCCTGCTCAGGAGTACTATTGTACTTTTGTTCAGTGTTAACGACACCTCAGTGTGGTTTGTGGGAACATTTTACTTCTCCCCTGGAAGGAGAATACTAAATTGGCTGATTCTGCAGGCACCACTGCAGCTTCCAAAATCCAGGCATGATGAATTTTTTCTGGTGCCCTGCTCCCACTTGTTAACATGGGCTGCCCAAGCAGGTTTACTGGGTGCTATGGAATCCCAATTAGACCAAAAACATATTGCAGAGCCTAATTTTGATGAACCAACATAGCAGTCTTTATTTACTGTGATCTGTCATCTTGACCTAGTTTGATGTGGACATTTCTTTCCTAAGAATTAATTAAAGAAGAAAAATAGAAAAATATTCTGGATTTGTTTTGCCCGGAGGATAGCATACTGTACACTATTGTGCCATTTGACAGTATTTCTTAAACCAAGACTTTTTGTTTTTAATTGCCAACACACTGGACAATTTTGTTTCATTTACATGATCATATTTCTGAAGACCACATAAGCCATTCTGCTTTCCATGAGGAGTGTTTCTACTATCTGACAGGGGTGTGTATGAAATGTCTTCATTTATCTGCATAACTTTCGAGTCTATTTTTTTCTTCAGTCTTGCCTTCCACTTCTAGACCAACCCAGACCTGTATGTGATGTCTCTGTCCTCTTCCATCTCTGCCAGGAATACAAGCAGTTCCTTTGGAGAGTGACATGGTGTGGCATGTCAGGGCTCACACTATTTGCTGTAGTCTGGGGGGGTTTGTTGGAGCAACGGCCAATTTTCGTCTAAAACAGAAAATTCTTCTTTGCATAAACAAAAGTAGTTACTTAATAGCTGTACCATGAGAATAAAATGTCAGATCTGCCTCATTCTATTGCAATTGCTGGGTCATACACACAAAATAAAATAAGCTCTGTCCTTTACAAAGCAAAATGGTTCTCCCTTCCCACCCTGAATTCTGAGGAGACAGGAGCTCTAATGTGTTGTATACATCCTAAAGGAACAGAGGAATTGGATCCATTCATACTGAAGGTCACTCCTTTGGAGGTTACATCCAGTGCCTCCTTCAGAAACACTGATAAAAGAGCCTAAGTGGTAATGCCCTGATTTCAGGGCTGGCCTGGGATGCTTCCAGGTGTTCTGTCACATTTTCCCTGGAGAAAACAAGCTGTGTTCAAGTACTTGGTGCAGCAGAAGCTGCCAGAAAACTGCCACAGTTCAGTGAAAAGCATCAGCTTATGATGCCCCAATAAAGGCGTGGGACAGGATGCAGTAGCCAGGATCTGCCAGATCCTGCCAGATGACTCCCTGCCTTGTGTCTCCCTTCAGCAGGAGATAAACCTCTGGATCGGGCAGTTGCAGCCTTCCTGGCCGAGGACTCTGCACTGCTTTTCTTGGCAACAGCCTGGAGCACCTACTGGATGATGGTGGGTCCTTGCATAAGGATGCTGGAGAACAGGCTTCTCCTGCAAGAGGTAGGTGGCAGTGGCTTGTCTGCTTGGGTGTGAGGATAGACACTAACTGGAGTTGAAGGGCTGCTTGCAGAAGGAGGAGCATTTGGCCACAGCCCATGAGAAAAGTGTGAGAAACCACTGAGGTGAACTGAGAAACTGGAGGGAGAAAAGCAATCAAGCTTAAAGAACATTCACCGCTGTTGCTGTACTGAGATTTGGTCTCACAAGAGGTTACAGTTTATTTATAAGCAGTTCAGCATCTTGAAAATTCAGAAACGTGGATCTGATTTTTTAGCCTTAAGATACCTGCCATGCCTTGAGTACTGCAAGAATGATGGGGCTCTTCAGCCTGGAGAAAATGAGGCTTAGTGGGACCTTATTGCTCCCTACAACCACCTGAAAATAGACTGTAGCAAGGTGGGGTTTGGTCTCTGCTCCTACGTAACAGAACAAGAGGAAATGACCTCAGGGTGCTCCAAGGGAGGTTTAGATTGGATACTGAGAAAAATTTCTTCACTGAGATTCACTGATCTCCACAGATTTCCAGGGCAGTGGTGGAGTAACCATCCCTGGAGGGGTTTAAAGACACGTAGCTGTGGTACTTGGGGACACAATTTAGGGGTGGGCTTGGCAGTGCTGGTTAATGGTTGGGCTGGATGATCTGAAAGGTCTTTTCCAACCCAAATGATTACATGACTCTCTGAAGATCCAAAGTCAAGCTGAGTTTAGAGCATATTTCTTGCTATCGTCTCGCACAAAGACGAAGTTAAAACAGCCAAATGACGCAGCTTTTCTCTCACAGTGAGCAAGGCATCTGGTGTTTTAATGAGAGCTGTGCTACCCCAGAAATGCCTCGTCTCCTCCCCAGTGCATTGGCTCTGTTGCCAGCCCTGCAGCACAGACACGTAATTGAAATGGTGTTGGAGATGAGGCTGGAGTAGGTGGTGTGTTCTGAGAAAGGGAAGTTCCCAACCATCCTGTGGTGATTGGTTCATGTATCCACAGTGAGAAGAATGCTTTGCTCCCTTTCTCCACAGGTGATGGCAGCACCATCTGCAAAGTATTTTGTTATTAAAAGAAAAATAATGACCTGTTTTGTCACAGTGGGAGTTTTTTGTTTGGGTTTTTTTCCTGCTTGTCTCTATGTATGCCTGTATGTCCATTGCAAAGGGACAGTGAGCTGGTTTTGTGCTAGATGTGGTGCCCTGTGGGATCAGTGTCTGTTCCTGGAAGGAGGGACACTGGAGCCAGTGGAAGCAGAGCTGTTGATGTTAGGTGTGTAAATATTTCGTCTCCGGGGTTTTCATGTCAGTACTTGAAAACTGTGTTTTGCTGGAGGGATGCCATCTGCAACTCCCAAAAGAGCAGCTAATGAACGTGGCAGTTCCTTCCTGAAGTGGTGCAGGAGAGCCTGTCCCACCTGGGTAAACAGAGCCCGTGCTCCTCCCACGCCAGGCCTCTGCTGGCTGCAGCTCTGACTGTGGAAAACGCTTGGACAGCGAAGGGACCTGGCGCGGGTGACTTTTAGGGAGCATGTTGGTTTCCAGGTTTTAGATGTTTTATTTTTCCAAGGATAACACACCCTCCCAACTCACACAAGTTACATATTTGTCAGTGTGAAAAGGCAATAAATTTTTCCTTCTTACTTACCTGCAGCAAGAATAGTAAAGCTTTGACATAAGGTGTGAAGTCATAGTGGAGTGCTTTTATTGACGCTCACCCTAGAGCTAAATTACATTTTTCCAGGACTTCAAATGGAGCAATTTTAATCTTGTTCTGATTTGATAGTGCAGTCTGTTTTCAGTTCCTTGAAATGGGTTTTTCCGGCCCTGTTCTTTGTTTTTCCAACCCCGCTCTCTGCTTCGCCAACAGCTTGAACTTAGCACTGGTAGGGAGCTTGTCCTGAAAAAGCAGAAGAGAGCAGGAAATCCAGTGCTTCACTGAAAATAGCAACTCGCTCATGTTTTAAGAAATCAGATAATTGTATCCTTGCAAGGGGTGACCTACAGGTGAATTTGCTTAGTTCAGGTTCCTTGTGGGCAAGGAACCACAGGGGAGAGCTCCATTATAAGCAGAGGATATTTACTCAAAAACTACTTAAATGGCTTTCTGGACATACCATTTTTCCATTAAAAGATTCAAGCTTTTCTTAAAAACAAAGGGAAAAATCCAAGTAGCCTTTAAATGCCAGGTTGGTTCTTTTTGTTGCTATGGTTGCTAAAGCATTCTTTGTGTGGTTTCCCCAATAGATCATATACTTCATTTTAAAAAAAGAAAGCCTTGAAAAAATAGTTCAACATTACCTTGTTATGTCAACATGGGCAGTATTTTTTTTAATGCTAGTATGCTCTAAAGATTACCTCTTGTGTCAACCCCATTAAAAAAAAAAAAGTCAGTTGCAGAAGCTCCCACTCTCTCACCTTCTGTGTTCCAAAGTCAGCTGTCCATCCTGGCCCACACTCGCTGAAAGATGGGAAGGTGCTGGATACTCTTGATTCCTTAATGGAGTGCTTCCCATGGAGTTCTGATTCATTTCCTGCACAGCACAAGCGAGAGTTTCCCATCCCACTTCTATCTAAAAAGTTTCACAGACGTCAGGCTGAGAATAGAGCTGTGCTTTGTTCCCCCTGTGCTGCTCAGTCATCCGATGTGTTTTTCTGGTTGAAGTGTTTTTAAGAGCCATTGAGGGATTCTGTGGCCATGTTATGTAAAAGAGCTTTAAAGAGCAATCTGTTTCTCTCACTTGAAGTTCCCCCGACCCACACACACAGGTGCTGATTTTGTGGCCGTAGTGATTCTCCTTTCAGAGAGGGGGATAGGGAAATTAAAACACGGGCAGCATTTTAAAGCTGTTTGGGAGAGTTCCTAACCTCTATCAATCCCCTCTTCTCATTATCTCATGGATATTCCTTTTGTTTCTCATGCTGGAGCAGAGGTGTTACAGCATGTTTGGGGACAAGGTGAGAGGTGGAGTCTCCAGGCACTGCATTGCTGGAGGCAAGTGCTGGTCTGATGGTGCCCTTAGCAAGAGTGTGTGTATTGGCTCTCTGCCTGGCCCTGTTTTTGCTCTGCCTGGTGTGCTATGAGTGGTGCACCTGCAGTTTCAGTAGGATCCAGTGGTGGTCTCTTGCCAGCCCTATGTGCTGTGCAGAGCTGCCATACACTTTGAAGAAGGTGCTGTCTTCCCGCATGAAATTCCCCAGGTGAGCCCCTGGCCAGTAAGAGGGATGAGCCATCAGCTCAGAGTGTTCCTGTGTGGAGCTGGATGGTTAAACACCACAGTGGCATCATTCAGTGGCCACAGCTGGGGAGCTGGGGTGATTTCTGTATGTGCATGTATGTGTAGGAAGAATGGGATGACATATCTAAGTCATCAGTCCCAGGAAAATGTGGCTACAGGATGACTTTTCATTTCATTGGAGATGTAGGCAGGGAGGCAGCATATGTGCAAGTTACATTTTTTCCCCCCTCCTCCTCTTATTTCTGGCACACAAACAGGGAAAGTCAGTTTAAGAATGCCTGGGTGCCTGTAATTCCTGCTATCTGATTTGACTGCTTCTTTACTGCTGGTGAGGAAACACTTTCCTTTCCTGCCCTATAAAATACCATCTAATGCATACATTTAAAGCAGTGACTAGGTGTTCTCTGCAGTCTCTCATTTGATGTGCCCTGTCAGTTTACTGGTCTTCCTTTCTGTCTCCGGTGTAGCCCAACACTAACTGCCTGGTTCATGGGTAGTTTAATTAGTAAAGTTTGGTAAAATCTTTATTTTGACTATTTTGTTCGCTCCTGTGTCTAGCTTCTGAGAAATGACATTGGATCCAACCCCAGAATAAGGAGAACTTTTAACATGAATACAAAATTTGCAAACATAAAATTCCCATTCTGGAAGGAACCAAAGGGGATTGCTTGTATCCTAAGGGAGAGTGAACATCTGGTTTCTTGCTGCTCTGCTGGTGCTGGGGCACTCAAGGACTCAGTTGAAGTGCAGGTGCTGTGTGAGGGCTGTTGAGGTGTTTGGGACATTCAGTCCACCAGAGAAGGCCCTGAAGTGCTTTGAGCAGAGAGCTGGAGAAGGTGATGTGTTCTGTGGGATCCATTCTGGATCTGGAGGGGGGTTCTGCTGAGTGAGGGAAGCTGGGCCTCTGTCAGGTACTGTCAGATAGGAGATTAAAGAGCAGAGGCCAGAGACTGATCTGCTCCCCAAGGGTCCAGTTGAGCAAAGAGGGACATCCATGGCAGAGAGCATAATTCTGATTCTTTGGTGAGAGCTACAGGTATTGTACCTGCTGCAGGTGACTTCACTTTAATGCCACTTTCTCCTCTGTTTAAATGCTGGCAAACTCTGCCATGCTGCTGACCCATGGCATTTGCTGTTTTGTGACCTTTCCTTCAGTGGCTGTAATTGCTAATTCCATCCTACATTTTTAGAAATCATTTTAGTGTAACTAAGACATTGATTCCACCTCCTAAAGATGACAGAGGGTTGTCCCAGCCATCGTTAGGTGTAAAGACATTGCTGCTAAATGACAAGTTGCAATTCTGTGAGGAGATTGCTCTCTTCCAGTTTTATGCATTTCTGCACCATAGGAAGGTGCAAAGTTCATCATCGTTTCAGTAGATGTTAGTGAACTTTTGCCTGCAAAGGTGCTTCTGCTGTTACCATTAGGTCATTAACCTCAGCAGTACTTCTTGGTATGCAGTCTGACTGAGCAAAATATGTCAGAGGCATCTCTAAACTCAGCAGAACTCCACAATTTGCTGACATTTAGTGAGGAGACACTGTATTTTGAAGAGCAGGTAGAAAGTGTGGAAAAGTGATTGTGGATTCAGGAGTACTGGGTCTCTTGTGGTGAGTATAATCCTTTTAATACTCACTCTACTGCAGCTCCGAGATTCATTCATTTAATCTGAAACATCTTGAGGGAAATGAATGCATGCAAGTTCAGATCAATTATCACACCAAAAAAAAAGAAAAAGCTTGCATTTCTCTGGGCAATCTGTGTGCGCTGTAATGTCAAGCTGTGCATGAGAACGTTGCCACAAAGGAAGGTAGTATGCTCTAATTAGCAGTCACAAAAATGAAATATCAAGGTGTTATTTCGGTGACTAAGAGCCAGACTTGCACAGATTGTGATGTACAGAATGTTACGTAGACACACCACACTCTGAGGTGCTTTTCCCCAAGAGGATATTGCGTGCTATTAGACACTCAGCACTGCGTTTGTACTTCTCTTTTTGTAAGGTTCATATAAATCAAGCTTGAAATGGCTTTAAATGCAGTGCTATTTCTGTAGGTGTATATCACAAGTACAGTTGGATGGGAACTTTCCAAGCATAGGGGGTTTTTTCCCCTCTAGAAGAGAGAGTCTGCTGGAAAATGTCACTTGTGTCAAAACCAAAATGTTTGAGGAAACCTGGCTGTTTGACAACCTATTGCTGACACATTTGTGAGTTTCTAGTAGAGAGCTGTGTGGTTTCTTGCTGCCTTGTTGATGGTGGGGATGCAGTTCAAGTGCAGGCTCCATGTGTGGTCTGAGAGCTTTGGGATCCTCAGGCCTTGTGTGTTCTCAGGTATGGGGTCTAGAAAGGAGAAGCTTTGGCCCCCTGGCTTCAGTGTGAGGTGGCTTACTGTAATCTCCTTGGCAGAGACCCTCTAAAGGTTTGAGGGTTTGTCCTTCTCTGTGTAGGATCCCACTGGTGACTTGAAGGACTTGTGAAGCCCCTCAGAGTAAGAAACCAGAAAATCCTCCAGAGCTGGGAGAAATCGATTGTTGTTTCATTCAGGAAAATATAAAAAAAAAAAAAAGAAAAAGAAAGAAAGAAAGAAAGAAAGAAAGAAAGAAAGAAAGAAAGAAAGAAAGAAAGAAAGAAAGAAAGAAAGAAAGAAAGAAAGAAAGAAAGAAAGAAAGAAAGAAAGAAAGAAAGAAAGAAAGAAAGAAAGAAAGAAAGAAAGAAAGAAAGAAAGAAAGAAAGAAAGAAAGAAAGAAAGAAAGAAAGAAAGAAAGAAAGAAAGAAAGAAAGAAAGAAAGAAACCCAACAAAACAACAAAACAAAACACCACCTTGTTTTCTTCTCTACTATTTTTTTTCTTCCACAATGTCCTTAATTCTGGATATTTCTAAATTTCTTCTTGTTCTAATTCAGAACAAAGCTCTCACAAAATACCAGAATTTCCCATAGGAAAGAAATCCTGAGTTCTTTCAGTCTACCTACAATGTCTTTGGATTTGGTCCCTGTGGGGATGATGCTTGCAAAGGATATAATAAGGCTTCAGCAGGCCACTGACTGGTCTTTGCTTTTTAAGAACCATTTCTGGGCCCTTTGTTGAGATTAATTGAAAACATGGGTGTTCCTGCTTTTGCTTATTTCCCTCACAGCACTCTGAAGCAGTTGTTAGAACTGCATCCTGTTATCCCTTCATTTGTACTTTGTGATGCACATGTTGGCCTCGTTTGACTTCATTATTCCAGCATAGGAATGTCTCATATTTTACTTGATTATTTTTAATTAAACTATTTCTAGAATTAAAGTTCACACACACAAAAAAATTGAAACACAGAGCACATAATAAATCCTTTCATTGCATAAGGCCCTGTCTAGCTGATTTCTCATTGCCTGTTAGGTCTAGCACTTAATGATTTGAGATGTTGTTCTGGGCTGAGCTGACAGCAAACCTTTAGCTGAGCTGTTACCTGTAAGGCACAGGATAGTATTCTGCAGTGAAACTGAGCAGTTGTCGCTTCTGTCTCTGCCAGATATTTGCTCTGTTTTGCCTGGTCTGCACGGATGTGGAATGGATAAATAACACTGGATTCTCACAGTATTCTTGTCACAGGAATGGCAGCTAAACACAGCTGACATTTGGGAAGGAGGAGCAAAGAGGAAAATGCCCAGTCCACTTCATTACTTATTGCCTCATTAAATTTTAAAATTCAAAAACAAAACAGATTTTGTGACATTTAATTATCAAGGCCAACAATATCTGTTTTCCAAACTACATACAGTTTGTGCCCTGGAATATGAGGTGTCTGAAATATCCCATGAGTAGGATTAATCCCCTTTGAAGTCTTACATGATAAATTGTTTCAAGGGCTGCTAATCCATGTAATCCAGAGGAAAGGCAGGACCACAGAACCAAAATTCATTCATCGAACATTCATTGAGCCTCCAGCTGAAGTTCATAGTGCTGAAAAATTAGGCCCTACTTATGTAAAGGTTTTTAAATTGAAGACTGTGGAAGCATCTTTCTGATTCAGGCTTCAGCAAAAATGAATGAAGTTGTTTAGCCAAACCCCTCTTTAGGGAGCACAGCAAAACATGGGTCTGCACAGGGGCTGTATTAAAGTTGCATCTCATCAGCAGTGCTGGCTGTCGCCGAGAGTTTCTCTCTGATGGCCAAATTCTTGACATGAGCAAGAGGAAAAAACTTCCCTGATTGCTGTGGAGTAGAGTGAAAAGCATAACTAGGAATGGGTTTGGTTGGTTTGATCTCTTACCAGAGGCAGGAGGAGATTGCACTGAGGAATGTCAGCCTTCAGATCAGCTGGGGACACCTCAAACATCAGAGACAACAAACGCTTTTGTCGACCTTTGAGAGGTTTGGAGCTGTGAAAACTGCTGTAGGATCCGTGCTCAGCAAAGGAGGAAACACTGAAATAGATGTCAGTAAGCTCCACTTACAGCTTTAGAGCATCAGTGTCAGATGTACTCGGCTGAGTGTAACAGGCTTCAAAATATGAACCCCCTGGAAGACAGGTAGTAAGCACAGTTCATTGCTGACAGGTTTGCAAAATCCTTCTGCCCTGGAAAAAAGGAGAAGGCTGCCTGCACATTAGTTTCCTGGGAGACTTCTGTCACTAGCATCCACTTCTCCAGAGGCTAAACTTTCATGAAAATGGAAGAACTAACTTTTCAGCCCATGCAAAAGAAACCCTTCTGAGCATGAATGTTGGCAACTGCTTGACAGTGTACAAATTGTTTCTAAATCTGCCTCAATTCAGCAGTGAAATAAATAGTGACATTGCAGTAGCCACTTCTGCAGGTTTTTATTTTGAAGTTCTCTACAGAGGCAACCATAGCATGGCTATTCCATTTCCCTTTTCTCCTTGGAAACACTCACAGGGTTTGTACTGCACCTTTAGCAGCAGCAGAATCTCAAAGGTGTGATGTTGCCAGCCCAGGACATTTCCAGGCTCTTCCAAAGGACTTGAAAGGGAAGTATTTCTCCAGGAACAGACCAAATTACCCTGTGGTTTTGCTGGGCTAAGTGAGCAGACTTAAGGGTGTGGAGTATCTGCTTGTTGAGTGCAGGCTCCAGAAGGGATTTAGGAAAAAAAAAGTTTGGGAGCACATTGTTCTTCAGATCAAGAATGGTTAGAGACTGTGCAAGGGTGATTCCATGCCCCCTGCTTCTCCCAGAGAAAACTGCGGAATCATTTGTAGTTCTCTGAATAAATCTTCCCTTCAAATTTTATAATGATTCATTGAGCACATGGAGCTGAGAAAATACTCTGGCATTAGTGAAATGTCACACGTAGGTGACACATGTC
Source organism: Prinia subflava (assembly GCF_021018805.1). Classification (NCBI taxonomy): domain Eukaryota; kingdom Metazoa; phylum Chordata; class Aves; order Passeriformes; family Cisticolidae; genus Prinia; species Prinia subflava. The sequence continues at coordinate 2,016,150 of NC_086257.1, forward strand.
TATTGTGTGTCAGTAACAGAAAGAAGTGAAATAAAAAAATACTGCAATTGTTATAAATAAATTGTTGTTCATGTGGTGTAACGCCTGTTGGAACTATAACTTAGTGGCTGCTTTTCTCCCTTTATAGTTTCCTCCTATTGCTTCGCAAATTTTGCTGATAAAGGGAACCATGCCTTGCCCTCTCTGAGTCCTTCAAAGCACAGGCATTTCTCCCAGGTGTCATGTGGCTTCTTACTTCTTTCTTCACAGCATGACTATCAATCATGGCACGTTTTCCTTCATAACTATGTGTCCACAACTCTTCATCCCTTTTCTGTTCACAGTGGCTTGTTGTGCTAAGTACCAGCTTTACATTTATACTCTTGCTAACCATTCTGCCCAGCAGTAGGAGGATTATAATAATTTATCATTTCTAATCCCAATAGGGGTGTGTTTGACTTTTAGTCATTCACAACATGCATCCGAGAAGGGGTGAAATGAAACATAAGCAGTGTGGTTTTTCTCTACTCTGTGAACCCTCTGAAGCAGCAGGAACAATGGGAATGAGCCCTTGCCAGGTGTGGATTGTTTAACTAGAACAAGAGAATTATTTCATGAAACAAAAGATCTTAATATAAAAAGTACCTAATTTCTTCCATCTCAAAAGCAGCAGGTGGATGTTTACCCTGTGGTTATTTCCTTTTGTCTTTTCTGTTTGTTGTGGGAGCTTAACCATTAATTCAGCCCTGCATGTGGAAACGAGGGGTTTTAACAAGCACATTTCCTCAGGCCTTGTCTTTGTTGGCATCTCAGGGTGCAGCCTGACAGAGGGCTGCATTCCCTCAGTGCTGTCTGTGTGCCTGCTACCCCTCCTGTAACCTAGGCTGTAAACCTGATAGAGGAGCACCATACCGTGGAACAATGGTTCTTAGCAGATTGCTTTTTGAAGGGTTTGGTAGAGCGATGGTAAAAAACAAATGACAATTTACAAAAACCTGAAGAATGTTTTTCCAGGTTCAGGTGCTGAGCTCTCTCTGTTCTAAACTGTACCCCAGTAGCACAGGTTGTCAGTCTGCTGCTGCTGGGGGCGTGCAGGGCCATGATTTTCTGTTACTGGTGGTGTAATGGAACCTGGAACTGGTGTTACAAGGAGTGGGGAGCTTACAGCAAGGATGGTCTTGCTTTTCTCCCTGCCTTGCCAGGGGGTGGCTCAGATATGCTCTGTGGGGAAATGGACAGCTCTGGCAGCACCAACACAACACTTCATTTTCTTCCTGTTTAGTCTCTAGTACCAGTCTCTGGCTGTTCTAGAGACAGAAATGGCACACAACATTTCTGACACAGGGCAGGGAAAACAGCACAGCACTGAAAGGAAGACACAAGGAATCTTCCTTTCGAGAAATCTCTGCTGTTACAATAATTGATATGCTATATTTCACTGATAGCAAGCAGATTCATATTGTACCACACACTGTGTGATGGGGTGAGAAAACAGGCAGCAGCCCTCCTCTCTTCACATGGTATTAGTCATTGCATTTGGTACTAGAGACATCTATGGCTAATGGACCCCAGGTGTGTATTTTTTAACTCTAGAAGTACACGCAATTTAGCTTCACTTTCCTTCTTGCTGTGTCTTTGCTGCCTTGAATGCTTTCTGTTGCTTTCCAGGTTGTGGGAGTAACATAAGCAGTGCTTGTAACTGAGGCAAGGTCTGTGTGGAGGGGAAAGGCTTAGAAATCCATAGCTCTGAATATCAAAGATGTTAACGAGCACTAATGCCCTTGTACAGGGCTTGATATGGATGGAAAGGAAGTCAGATTGGCACTGGAAGCCATGTCACCCAACCCCCATTCATGTGCTTGATTTATCTTCAGTCTTCATCTGTAAATGTGTGAGCAAAAGGTACTGACATAAATTCAGTTAAAGCTGGATATAAACTGACCTTTATCCTATAGCTAATTTCTAAAAACCAATAGTCTGATATTCACATCTTCAGATATTAATCCTCAAAGAACAGATCAGTAATAATAACTGATTAGACTCCTAAAAGGAGCCTCTCCTTAATTCTGTTGTCTTTGACAGTCATTTTTCCTTCCTTGGATGCACACTGCATTTTGTGCCTCAGCAAGTGTGCAACCCATGTGGCCCTGCCAGATGGTAACTTCATAGTCAAGATGATGAAGACACGGACAAGGCAAGAATTAAGTGGGCTGAATGTGAGACAACAGTAGGTTGTGCTGAAAGGGGGAGTGAGGGTCAGAGGAAATTCACAGATGGATTGATCTTGCTTAATATATTTGTTAATGGCATGGTTAGGTGAGAGTACACATATAAAACGGATCAAAAATTTAGCAGATCAAAGCATACAGGAAAAGCAGGAGAATTCTGAGAACTGAACTTTAAAAAGTGAGCAGTAATTCCACAGTGCCCAGGGCAAGTCTGTGCTGCTAGGGACCAGTAATAAGTTTCTTACATGCTGTTGGAAATTCGAAGCATTTGAAAAGGAAGGAAAAGGAGAAGCAAGGCATAAATATATTCATTAACCAGAAGATGCCTGTCACTGTAAGCAAGATGAGTGTGAACCTAAAATATCAGGCCATATTATTCTACTGGAGGTTGTGCATAGCCATAGCTCTCTGCTAACTTCATCCTAAACAGTGTGAATGATTTCAGGTGTTTGTGTTCAGAAGGGATTCATTCACAGGTACAGGAAAAAGCTACAATGATACTAGGGGATGGAAAGCCTGTCCCTTAAGTGGAGACCAAGCAAATTTAGCTCGTTTAGTCTGGCAAAATAATTGTTCTCCAGGTATATGCTGTGGGGTAATATCGGAGGCAGGATGCAGAACTGCTTCCATAAAAACAAAAAAAACCACCCAGTATCAGATGGCTGATGTCTAGAACTTAGAGGAAAAACCTGAACATAGTAGTAATGTAGGCAAAATAATACTAAAAACTGTAAATGAAAGGAAGCCTCATCAGTTTGTGGAAAGATTTGGTGATGGGGTCAGGTGCTGCAGCCCATAATTCCAATCTTGATATTATTTAAGGCCAAGGGAGGCTCATGGGATTTATTTTTAAGTGACTTGAAATCACTGGGTTGTCAGATAGTCCTATAAACCCTAAAGTTTCTGAGAAGTCTGTGAAATAAAGTTCTGTGCTTTGGAGTAGAGTCAGAATGGCTTTTAATCAGATTGCTTGTGACTGTCACCAAAGACCTGCATGCTCAGATTTAATGTGAAATTTTGTTGCACTGTGGTTAATAGTCAGATCATCTTCTAAAGTCATTTGGTATAATTCCTCTGGTTTCAGTGGAGTTATGCTGATTTCCAGCAGCCCAGTAATTTATAGTAATGGGATTTAATGAATTTTACATTAAGTCAAAGAAAATATTATATCTAGGGCTCCCTGTGCTATCTAGAGGATTATAGTAAAGAGTGTTTAAAAAAAAAACCCACTTCCTATCAACCTGTCATTGTAGAATTTTGTGATATATGGAGACCACTTGAAAATCTTTAGAAGTCTGGGGTTTTAAGTTCTCTAACTTGTTCTCAGAGCTTGTTGGCAAGAATCACAGCATCACAAAAGTCTAGAAAAGAAAGCAGTAAACAAGGCCAGGGAGGGACAGACCACATAGGTCACATCTAACTTCTTCCTTGAAATTAGGTGTACCTTGTGTTCATGGGGAAAAAACTGGTTTGGAAAAAGGTAATCTTCAGTTTGATAGTCCACAATGCAGACCCTTCAAATCTAAGGTCTTCAGTTTTGAAAATCATTGAAAAGAACTTTCAGATCTTCAGACAGTCTTCTAGGAAAATAAATCCAGGAGAATCTAGTCTGAACCAAAGTGTCCAGGTCAAACACAAAACCAGAATCACACAAAATCACAGAATCCTGGAGTTTGGGAGTAATCTCTATAAAGTAAATTGTTCAGAACAAGGTCTGCTTGGGTCTTCAGTATTTTAGAGAATGGAGACTCCATAAATAACTTGTTTCAGAGTTTGACTCATAGTAAAAGACATATTTGGGCTTTTTGCTTGCATTTAATAGGGTTTCATCTATCCAGTTTATGTCCATTGCTTCTTGTCCTTTCATTGGGTGCCCCTGAGAAGCATCTGGCTCATTTTCTTTGTACTCTTTCACCAGGTATTTATACACACAGGTAAAGTCCCACTGAGCCTTTTCTTCTCCAGGATGAATAGTCCCAACTGTTTCAGTCTCTCCACACCAGTGGCACTGCAGTCCCTCAATCATCTTTGTGACCCTTCCCTGGCTTTTCTCCTTCCCAGGGATGAAGGTGGGCCTGACTGGCCTGTAGATCCCTGTATCCTCTTCCTTAGAAGGAAGATGAAAGGAAGCTTTGCTTTTCCAATCTTGAATAAAGTCCCCTGCTCACTATGACCTTTCAAAGATAATTGAGTGTGGCCTCACAATGACATTGGCAGCTCCCTCAGTACTTGGAGCACATTCCATCAGGCCCCATGGACTTGGATATGGTCTGTTTGTTTATGTGCTTCTCCACAACAGAGCTTAAATCTGCTTTTCAACAGTACCAAACTCAAGGAAAGCACCAAATAAGCTGCTGTCCTTGCAGCCGTTGACCTCACAGGAGGATTTCCCCAGAACTCTGCTCAGTGCCTGTAGGAATGTGCTGTACAGAAGTAGGTGGGAAGCCACAGCACTCTTGCACAAGGAGGTTTCCCAGTACAAACCAGTCGTTTGTGGCTTAGTGCCCACGATGGAGCAGTGCTGTTCCATGGGTAACTCCACAGTGAGTCGTGAGCTGCGTTTGAAAACTTATCAAAGGAACTTACCAAGTGAGATATAGATGTGATGAATAAGGGAAAGGAACTACATGAAAGCAAAACTTTAAATGGATTATTTTCTCACATGCACTTTTATCAATTTAAATATCTATATGTAGTCAACATGCTGTCTGACATAATCACCAACTAAATTTCCTTCAGTCAGCCATGTGTGTTTTCCTTTCAGAAGAGTCTTCCAATGCCACTTTATATTTTCTGATATCTTTCCTTGTTTTAATCCCTGTTACATCTGGAGATGAAATCCGGTACTCTCACAGATTGCTTGTTGTAGGCAACCCTTTGAGAATGCCAGCTGCAGACACACAGCTCAACAGACTTTGACCTGATGTAGCTTTTTTCTCTCTGAAACTTATTTCTAAACCACATTTCAGTGAGATCTCTGCATGTCTGATCTGGTTTTTCCATTGCTTGGTTCAGCTTGTGTTTTTTTGGTTCAATATTTGAAACCACACTATCAGATTGCAGAATTACATGCCTCTTAACAGCAGTGGATGATCAGCGAGAGTTTCTGAAAAAGAAAATAAATAAATAAACTTTTACAGGTTTGGAGAACGATTCTTGGTATGACTCACACTTGTTCTAACCATGAAATCTGACTCACTGTGTTGTGTAGCAGGGAAAAGTTATGATAGAAATAGCAAAAAAATCTGTAGTCAGTCATATCCAGTCAGTCTAATCCAGCATACCTCAGGCCCTATATGGTGATTCCCTGCTTTTGGAGTTCACCCATCCCACCGTGAGACCAGCAGATGATTATTTTTGGAAGCTCCAGACTCCAGTACTCCAGTACTACTCAAGTGGCATTTGCTGCCTATTTTCTCCCCCGGGCTTCGTTGCACGGGGGTTTCAGTATGGCTGGGCTGCTCCAGGCTGTGAACCCGAGTGTGAACAAGAATTCTCTTGTGCTGCCTTTTGGGTGAACGTTGGGATGCCTGCAGCAGGTGGGGAGGTCACTTTGGGACTACTGTGTCTTACACAGGCTTTCTGGTGTGTTTCTGCTGCACACCCTTGTCCTCTCAGATCTGCAGTCAGCCTTTTTGTCCCATGGGCAAGCCAAAATAAACAGTGTAAGCCAGTTCACTAATAATAATAAGGATAAAAGAAGGAAGACTACATGACCTTCATTTAACATGCTAGTGCCCTTCTGTTAGGTATGAGAATGTATATGTGGTATAAATTATCTTGGAGAAAAATATATAAATTTCATTGTGTTAATATGTCTCACCATCCTACAAAGTTAACATACAATAAATTTATCATCAGTGAGAGAAACCCCTTGCTGGCTGTCCGAAGTAGTTTGACTGTAAGGTTTCACACCTTGATGTTTTAGGCTTATCTAGATGCTGGTTTACCATTTCCCCTCTTCAGTATCTCACATGTACAACCTCTGCATCTACTTTAATCTTGCAGTAACCTTTCTGTGTTGCCTGGTTTCAGAAGAGCTGGGCAGCCAGCACTGCCCTTGATGCCTTTTTGGGCTTAAAAACAGAGGCTAGACAAAATTAAGTGAATAAAAAGCAGTTATATTTATTGAAGGGCCTTCAGGTACATTTTGGGCAGACAAAACCCTCCCAGGGGCTACACCAAATAATGGACCAGGGGTCACAGGTTTTACCACTTTTATAAATTTGGTCCATTTGCATATTGGGGGTTAATCTTCCAATTACAGCTTCAGGTAATGAAGTCATTTACCCCAAGTTTGCTCCCCGCAACTCACTTTTGTCTACATTTCTCGGGGCCTGAGGCAGTGAGGTGTCTTTGATTCCTTGGCCTGGAGAGGAATTGTTTTGTCTGATTAAAATGGGAAAGCAGTAGCTAACACTCTATATGGAGTTCAGAGTTGTACACTAAAGAATTGCAGGACTACAAATACATGAAAAATATACAAGCTAAAATCCCAAGGTGTCACCCTGATTCCTTTGGGAGGAGTGGCTGCTCTGTCCCATTCCTGTTTGCACTGCTGTAGAGATCAGACCTCTCCTGGGATCACCTCTGTCCTTCTGGATTTCTTTCCCTTGCCCCTACTGGTCTGTAGCTTGCTGCCCCACCAGTATATCCAGCAGGATAGCTTCAGGTTTCTGTTCCTCTGGTGAGAGTACAAACCTCTGGTACAAACAGATTGTGACTGGCAGTTTGCCCCACACTCTGAGCTCTCTGCTTTTACTGTACTGGTGCACTGATTACCTTGCCTGCAGAATTGCACCAGCCTCTTAGTCCATCATTCCTGAGGTAGCATAAATGATTTGTGCTAACTAAACAATCCCAGTTTTTGAGGAGATGCTTCCAGTACTTTAATAACCAGTTTGTCAGCTGTGTTCATTGTAATGTGACACTGCAAGCAAATACTAAGCAGCTTGGTGGTTTGACCACAGCAACAATTAGCTCAGGAGTGTCTCCCTGCTATAGGCAGTCACTTCATTAAGTATTTATGAAACTAGAATGTTTCTGTTAATAAAACACAACTGGAGCTTCTTAGGGGAAGATTGATATAAGTGCTTTGCTTCCTATATCATGTGTGTATATTTAATATGTTCACTGACTGGTAATGTCTCTGGGATAAAGAGTAAAACAAGATCAAAATAAGAAATGGAAGCAGCAGCTTTGAGCTCAGTGATACATCTCAGGAGAAGAACAAGCAATAATTCCACTCCATTGTTCCAGCCTCTGTCCAGTGCCATGTGATCCCCTGAGCTCACAGCGCCTGCTGTGTTGGCAGCCAGAATCGTGTGAGTTCTGTGAGCTCAGCTGCAGCCTGGGCTTGTGTTCTTGTGTGAGCAGGGCCCTGCAGCAGCCACCAGCCACCATCCTGGCCTCATAAAACCCATCTCACAGTACAGCTGGTCCTGGGAGCTTCAGACAACACTTAATGGGCAAGAATTCCCATCCCAAGAAGTCACATCTACTGCTGACAAAGGGGAAAGAATGCATGTAACAAATCAAATCATCTTTGGATTAATACTGAGATGTTGGGGTCACTTCCTGTCTAGTTTTTAGTGTTTAACAAGTGCTCTTTCCTATGAACATGAGCAATAGAAGGAACATAAAGACTTGGGCTATCTGCAGGCCCCAGGTTATGAGGTTGAGGGGTGAGAATTGAGGGGGTGAGAGCAGCCAAGGTGCATGAGGCACAGCTCATGGCTTTAAATAGACAACAGCAGAGAAAAAGAAACAGAGTCATGAAGTGAGTGGTTCACTAAGAACTGGGCGACTGGGATCTTCCCTAGTGGAAGAAGTTGCCTGTTTCCCTGGATTAATTAAAAGCCCTGCTGCCTAACCTGGAGGAGGGGAGAATATCTTTTTCTTTCTTCAAAGGCTAAGTTCTCTCAGCCTTTGAAGAAAGTGAAGTGTCAATTTTTTTAATGTAGTCTGGCTGAGAGCCTGCTGTGGGTATGGCAGTCAGTGCTCAGGCTGTCATGAAGCAAGACTAGTTTATACAAAACCATAATTGCTTGAGCTAATTTTAAGCAAAATGAGCTCAAACAAAGCAATAGTATGCTCCAACAGCTTCCACCTTCCTCCTGCTTCTGCAAAAGAAAACCAAATGAATCTGTGGCTCTGTGATCAGCAGACATGCTGGGCCTTGATCAGGTAGGGATGTCTGGACTGATCTTTATGAATTTAACATTAAGGCCTTTGGACTTAAATGTGGCTACTGCCCAGCCACACGCTTGCCTGGCTGGGGAGCTTGGGTGAATTTAGCTTTGCTTCCCCTGTAATCTTGTAGGAGAGGAGTGTTTGTCCTTCACCTGAATGAGAGAAGGGCCTGGTATCACTTTAGTCTTGTTATCCCATGGCAAGGTAACCATACAGCCAGGGCAAAAAAAATTACAGTCCAACAGGTTACAGCAGTAAAACACCGTGTGAGAAGGTTTATCCTTTTATGAGGTTTATAAAGTCAAATATGGACAAGCGAGAAGTGCTTCGCAGGGCAGAATGGCACCATTTACTCAGGATCATTTCAGCTGTTACAAGTATTTCCTTAAGGAAAAGAGCAGTATCAAAGGAAGAAGAAAACTAGTTTCAATATTAGTATATTTTGTATTAAAATGATATGATTAGCTAAATATTTCCAACATTCCTTTCATCACCAAAGCTATAAAAAGTACTGATTGTAAAGCAGAGGTCTTAAAAGTCTTTAAAAATTATTCCTTCCAAAGTAGGCAAGTAAATGAAATGAGAATTCAACCCACATTGCATTTTCTCCTTTTAGCGTTAGGTAAATACAGCCAGAAATTCAGTTCTCTATTTATTTGCAAACACTGCATAATAAACATAAATGTACTGCTGTTAAGAATAATAATGCCATGCTAATGATTCTGAAAAGTAAGAAGGGAATAAAAGAACCATCTGAAGAAAAGGGACAGGTAATTAGGCAAAGCAGGGAGATGAAATGGTAGATAAGTACCTAAGAAAATTACACAGTAAAGGTGATTAAAAATAAAGGAATAGAAATTGTACATTCTATACTAGAACAGAAAATACAGAAAATGCTGGCAAGGATGAGCCGTGAAAGGTGAATCTAAATTGCAAGGGTCAAGGATTTTAAATGTAGCTGTCCCCTAGTTCCTCTGATCAGAGAATCCACTCTTGTCAGGATAACTGGGGTGAGGATAACTTGCACTGGAGCTGAGAGCACCGAGCACAGGCTGAGGCAGAGCCAGCACAAAGGTTTTGCTCCCCAGCCCTGGTGCAGCCCTTTGGCTGTGCTGGCAGCTGCAGCTCTCAGCTCCTCCCTCCCTCCTCCCTTTGCGTTTGGGCCTCGCAGGAGCTCCTCTCTTGCTGTGTGCTGATGCTCAGCCGCGGCTTTTCACTCGTGGCCCATTTCCTGCAATGCAGTTGGCCAAGATGATTTCCGTCTCCGCTTGGATGGACTCCCAGGAAATGGAAATTTAGGGGATGCCACCTGGATCAACACATCCAGGCTAAAAATACGAGGCTTTTGCATATGCCTGAATGAGGATGGTTCTCAGGCTGATGACTCAAGACATTGAAAATCCCAGTGGATCAGCACAAGGGATGGAAGGTTCCTAACACATAGTGACCAATAGATTACAAGAGATAATCATTATTTTAAGTAAATTTTTGGCCCTGCTCCCTGCTGTACCATTTTTTCCATTGCTTTTGATGGAATGACCTTATTTCTGTTTCCCAGGACTATAACTGGAAGAATACAGCCAGCTACAGGTTTTATGGAGATGTTAAGAGAAAAAAAAATGCACGGAGCATTCAAGTCTTGAAATGCTATTATTAATTTTATTCGTAACCATCAAAAATATTCCAAGAGTTTAATTTTAATGCTTCTCTTTTTATTTTGTGCTGTCAACAATCAAAACTGGATTACTTCCCATTTGGGACACTGGAGTTTGTAATGTTTTTTCTGCTGAGAACCAGCTCTCTTTGTAATCAGTTGCTACAGAGATGTTGCTGAGGAACAATAGTTTTGCCAGTGAATGTCTCTGATTGAAGGAAGCTTTAATCAGAAGTTACATCTTGAAAGAATACTAAAATTGTAGAAGTTCAGCTTTTCCCTGGAAGAAAACTCCTTGAGTGCATTGCTGTTGTGTGCAGTGACAATTGCCAGTTTCCTCCTGAGGAAGGAGTGTCTGTGCAAGCACAGCAGCATCCAGGTGCTGTCTGATACACAGAGGTGCAGAGAGCAAATTAAATGGGAAGCGGAGCCATACAGTGGCACTGTTTCACGAGGAAAAAATGCTATTATTCCTGCTGCCAATGACAGCAGTTCATCTCTTCTCAAACTTGATTCCTCTGACCTGGCTATTGGTGTGCTACACACACCTTTCCTTTCAAAATTTTTGGCAGTAAAATGATTCTGATCAGCCACCTTTATACTGAATGACCACCTTGGAGTATCCTAAGCACGCCAGTAGGGGATGACTGAATAGCTGTAAGCACTCCAATGAAGGGTTCTCTGAGAAGTATCAAATAAAAGGTCAGAAGATTGGGCCTCATGAAAACCACTGGTTGCTTTGGAAGGTGTGTGCTGCAGGGCATTGCTTTCCCATCTGTGAAGTGGTTAAGGGCACTGTGATATTTATTTAGTATTTATAGAGGGCAAGAGGTAAATATGTCTAAACTATACTTTTCACAACTGAATGAGTACTTTCCTCTACAGCAGTGCAAACTTGACTTTTGTCTAAGATCAGTGGTGAAGATACTTTGTGAGGTTTAATGTCACTTTAATTTAGCTCCACCAACCAACTGTTGTTATTATTATTACTTTACCTTTTCTAACTGGACGTCACCTGTACTCCTCAAGTGTGTCATGGTAATGAAAATTTAATTGATTTAGTGATTAACTGAGTTGATGTCATTATCTTAGGTAAATAATATTATATGCTAATGTAAGGTAACATTTCTTTTTAATCTCTTAGAACCATATATGCTGCAATCAGATTCTTTAAATATTTACTGAAGCACTTAGATGAAATAAATCTGATAGAGTTATTCTGGAGTGACATGATGCCAGTGCCAACATGAGCTCCTTCCCAGAGCAGTTATGGAAAAGATGGGTAAAATGTCCCTGCT